>NW_025239481.1:0-3878 GCF_018294505.1 Triticum aestivum
GTCTCCGCCGCCGTTCGCATGCAGCTGCCGACCCTGGGCAGGCACCTGCGTGGCGACATGCAGCCCTTCGTGGAGGCTCCACCACCGCGCCACCTCAACTTCCTGCCTACCTACATGGCACCACATGCATCACTGGCCAGGGCGCGTGTCAAAGCTTGGAGGAGCGGCGACGGACGGGACGGGCCTCGCCCCCGTCCCCGATAAAGTGGAGGGACACCTAAGCCTCGCATTTAATGTGCTTCGTCCTGTAATACCAGGATAACCTCGCAACACTGTTGCCTTTTCACCTCCTGTGTGCCACTGTGGCAACCCCATTTTCTATAAAAGGAGGCCCAAGGCGACGAGGAGAGGGATTTGGCTTTTTGGAGCTCGTTGCACCCCGTAGCTAGTTCAAGAACTCAGAATACATCCACCAAAGCAGGACTAGGGTTTTACGCATCCTCGCGGCCCGAACCTGGGTAAACGAACCGCGTGCTCTCTGTTAGACCCGCTCTTCTCTCAACCCCGCGCCCCACAACCGTAGTAGGGATTCTTGTGATCCCATATGTGTCGTTTCCTACCGACACACCTCATGGCCCTAATAGTGGATAGAAGAAGAGAAGGCGACCCCAGCCCAGGATCAAGAGAAACACCCACACCGGGAAGGATATGTAAAAGAGGATCATCCGACATAAAAGGCAGAACAAGTCGAATCGGGGAAGAAGGAGGGGAAGGATCGAACACCATGCCCAGAGGGGGGATCCTTGGCAACCGCATGGCGCTCTGCCCGCAATGCCACCGGCTCTCCCGAGTCCCGAACACGTCGACCCTTGCGGGCCGTGGAAGCAGGAGAGCGGATCTGGGGAGAACGCGCCGCAGGAGAAGCCGAAGTAGGACTAGATCTCGAAGCCGACCCCAGGTCCTTATCCAGACGCCGACAGATGCCCGTCATCGACTTCTTGAAGCCCGAGGAGGCCCTGCTCTTAGCCTAGTATTTCCTCACCGTAGATTTCTTCTTTTGCTTAGATGAGGGCGGCTCTGATGGCCGGAGAAGAGAAGGAGGCAGGTCCTTAATTCTAGAGAAGGTGGGGGATAGCGGACGGACTAGAAGATTGGAACAAACCCCCGAGATGGGAGTCCCCGTGGCCGTAGCAGCATTTTCCTTTTGAACGAACTCATGCAAGTCCCTGGCTCCTTGACTAGGCACCTCCATCGCCTCCTTTTGGGCCTTACCCACCGGGGCATTGGACTTGAATTGCTCACGCTCAGCATCATCCAGACCATCCCATTCAGAGTGAGTGAAGCTAGGGTCAGAGCCCCCACTAGGATTCTGCCAACCAACTGGGCCATCACCATTCTTGTCATGCTTATCAAGATTCTCAGAACTAGGAGGAGGAGGGAGTGGGGGAGCCTGAAACGCCTTGGCACCCTCCACTCGAATCCGTAGCCGCACCCCGTCAGAAGATGGGAAGACATCAATAGCACCTCGGACACATGTTGGGGAACGTAGTAATTTCAAAAATTCTCCTACGCACACGCAAGATCATGGTGATGCATAGCAACGAGAGGGGAGAGTGTGATCTGCGTACCCTTGTAGACCGACAGCGGAAGCATTAGCACAACGCGGTTGATGTAGTCGTACGTCTCCACGGCCCGACCGATCAAGCACCGAAACTACGGCACCTCCGAGTTCTAGCACACGTTCAGCTCGATGACGATCCCCGGACTCCGATCCATTAAAGTGTTAGGGAAGAGTTCAGTCAGCACGACGGCATGGTGACGATCTTGATGTACTACCATCGCAGGGCTTCGCCTAAGCACCGCTACAATATTATCGAGGATTATGGTGGAAGGAGGCACCGCACACGGCTAAGAATATGATCACGTGGATCAACTTGTGTGTCTAGGGGTGCCCCTGCCCCCGTATATAAAGGAGCAGGGGGAGGTGCGGCCGGCCAGGAGGAGGGCGCGCCAGGAGGAGTCCTACTCCCACCGGGAGTAGGATTCCCCCCTTTCCTAGTTGGAATAGGATTCGGGAGGGGGAAAGAGGAGAGAGAGAGAAGGAAGGGGGGGCGCCGCCCCCCTCTCCTTGTCCTATTCGGACTAGGGGGAGGGGCGCACGGCCTAGCCCTGGCCACCTCTCCTCTCTTCCACTAAAGCCCACTAAGGCCCATATACCTCCCGGGGGTTCCTATAACCTCACGGTACTCCGGTAAAATCCCGATTTCACCCGGGACACTTCCGATATCCAAATATAGGCTTCCAATATATCAATCTTTATGTCTCGACCATTTCGAGACTCCTCGTCATGTCCGTGATCACATCCGGGACTCCGAACAAACTTTGGTACATCAAAATGCATAAACTCATAATATAACTGTCATCAAAACCTTAAGCGTGCGGACCCTACGGGTTCGAGAACAATGTAGACATGACCGAGACACGTCTCCGGTCAATAACGAATAGCGGAACCTGGATGCTCATATTGGCTCCCACATATTCTACGAAGATCTTTATCGGTCAGACCGCATAACAACATACGTTGTTCCCTTTGTCATCGGTATGTTACTTGCCCGAGATTTGATCGTCGGTATCTCAATACCTAGTTCAATCTCGTTACCGGCAACTCTCTTTACTCATTTCGTAATACATCATCTTGCAACTAACTCATTAGTTGTAATGCTTGCAAGGCTTATGTGATGTGCATTACCGAGAGGGCCCAGAGATACCTCTCCGACAATCGGAGTGACAAATCCTAATCTCGAAATACGCCAACCCAACATGTACCTTTGGAGACACCTGTAGAGCTCCTTTATAATCACCCAGTTACGTTGTGACGTTTGGTAGCACACAAAGTGTTCCTCCGGCAAACGGGAGTTGCATAATCTCATAGTCATAGGAACATGTATAAGTCATGAAGAAAGCAATAGCAACATACTAAACGATCGGGTGCTAAGCTAATGGAATGGGTCATGTCAATCACATCATTCTCCTAATGATGTGATCCCATTAATCAAATGACAACACATGTCTATGGTTAGGAAACATAACCATCTTTGATTAACGAGCTCAAGTAGAGGCATACTAGTGACGTTTGGTTTGTCTATGTATTCACACAAGTATTATGTTTCCGGATAATACAATTCTAGCATGAATAATAAACATTTACCATGATATAAGGAAATAAAATAATAACATTATTATTGCCTCTAGGGCATATTTCCTTCAGTCTCCCACTTGCACTAGAGTCAATAATCGAGATTACACAGTAATGATTCTAACACCCATGGAGCTTTGGTGCTGATCATGTTTTGCTCGTGGAAGAGGCTTAGTCAATAGGTCTGCTATATTCAGATCCGTATGTATCTTGCAAATCTCTATGTCTCCCACCTAGACTAGATCCCGGATGGAATTGAAGCGTCTCTTGATGTGCTTGGTTCTCTTGTGAAATCTAGATTCCTTTGCCAAGGCAATTGCACCAGTATTGTCACAAAAGATTTTCATTGAACCCGATGCACTAGGTATGACACCTAGATCGGATATGAACTCCTTCATCCAGACTCCTTCGTTTGCTGCTTCCGAAGCAGCTATGTACTCCGCTTCACATGTAGATCCCGCCACAACGCTTTGTTTAGAACTGCACCAACTGAGAGCTCCACCGTTTAATGTAAACACGTATCCGGTTTGCGATTTAGAATCGTCCGGATCAGTGTCAAAGCTTGCATCAATGTAACCATTTACGATGAGCTCTTTGTCACCTCCATATATGAGAGACATATCCTTAGTCCTTTTCAGGTATTTCAGGATGTTCTTGACCGCTGTCCAGTGATCCACTCCTGGATTACTTTGGTACCTCCCTGCTAGACTTATAGCAAGACACACATCAGGTCTGGTACACA
>NW_025239482.1:0-3878 GCF_018294505.1 Triticum aestivum
TCCTCGTCAACATCTACATAGCGACCACCATCACGTTCGTGATCCACATCGTCATGAAGGGCAAGTCACCTCCAAGCAACATGTGCACGACGACGACGAACAACATCTTCTATGAGCTCAAGCACGACAACGACACCATCATCATGAAGATGCTCCACAAGCGCAAATGCACAAGTCCCAACAAACCCTACTTCACGCCAAGTCCAAGCTTCATGAGCACAAAAGAAGACCGCGAGACGACCACCACCAAACGGTGCTACGACTACCACCACCACTGCGGCATCTTCGCCAAGTGCTATGAAGGCATCTTCGCCTTTGGACGTACGACATCTTCGCCTACTTCCCACGAGTACGCCTACAACGACTTCATCAAGTCCAAGGCGACTACCCACGAGCAAGGGAGACACTTCCATCTTCGGAAGCCCCTCAAAGAAGATGGCCGAGCATGGGAAACTCCCTTTGGTCATGGAGACGAGCTACGAGGTGCCACATCATATGGGCCTCCAACAACAAGACAGCGACAAGAAGGTCGAGCAAGGGCCATCCCCTTCGACCACGGCGATAGGAGTTGAGCATGGAGACATTTGCACCAACATCTCTGCGACACCCACATATGTTGAGATGCCCCAAGTGCCATGTGAGGAGAGCCACCACCACATGAGTGACATGAGTGACTCCACCATACGTGACATTGTGAGCATTTTCCTATGAGAGGATGCGTGTGACCACCACTAGCCCCACACATGAGAGCATGCCACACATCCTATGTGAGGTTGAGCGCCATTCGAGTGACTCCACCAACCATATGAGTGAGAGCATCCTTGAGGGAGTGAGTGAGCCACAACACTTAGAGAGTGAGGTAGTTGACACGGCATGTGAGGCCACTATGATTTCTAACGACTTAACCTCTACTCCTAGTGTGTTTCCTTCTTTGGTGCTAGGTCTCCTACATGACGACATGCCTACCCTCGACGAGTCCATCCCTCCAATGGGAAAATCGATGGCCATGGTGGACGATGATGCACCCCCACATGGTTCCATCAAGATGAAGATGGAAATGAGACGATCTTCGACACCTCACCTACAACACATGAGCGATGCTCCAAAGGTAACATAGGTGATGGTGCTTCTCTTGTCCCACTAGTGGACTCTCTTGACATCGATTGCTTGCATGATGCTGATCCACCTATTCCCATGCTTCATGCTAGTGTGACTTCTTCATGTCTTGACTTACATATTTATGATGAATATGATGATGAGCATGTTGAGTTGCCTAGTTGTGATGCTATGCTTCATAGGATATCATGTGAAAATTCTTTTGGTCACATCATGTTTGACAACCCATTGAACTTGTCATATGCTATGAGTGAGATCTCCCATATTGCCTCATTTCAATCTCAACATAGTAACTATGCATGCCCCATTAGAATAAATCTCATTTGCACTTATGGCATAGATGACGAGATGATGGCCATAGGCTTTTGCTTCTCTTGTGATGATATTGCCATGCTTCCTTTACATGATTTGTGCAATTCATCTACTATGTCATGCCATGATCACATTGTTCCAAATATGCATTGTTTTGGATGTTGTCAATATTCTCCACGTTATGTTTCTACTCTTGCTCATGAGGAGACCCCCATAGTTTCCTCATACATATTAGGAGATTTTGATTCATCCCATACTTTGCATGATTCACATAATTGCTTGCACCATATGCATTCCATGAATAACAATGCTCTAGATATTTCTCATGATACATTACACAATTTGAGTCTCCATTATGAAATACATAATAACAAACCTCTCATGATGGATGACATGTTTCTATATCACACATCTCATTTATTTAAGCATTGGATATTTTGTGCTCACTAACACATGCACGTGCGCATCATGATGGATGATGTGTACATATACCATGCACACACAATTTTCCCTTTGTCTTTGTTTTGTGTAGGTACTTATGAACACTCGTCAACGTCACAATCCCATGAGTTGACGAAACGAGCTCTTGAGAGCAACGATGCTTTGGGATCCCGTGGACTATCCTTACCACGTTCCCTTCGCGCAAGGACTACGTGCATCTCTTCTACTTGGCTCTCACACGGCTATGGGCTATTTACCAGTTGTCACCTTATGCCCATACTATTGTGTTCACTTTGCATGTTATGCCTCTTTCTATGCCTTTGCCATGCAATTGTGACCCTTGCTTGCATTTACCCATGATGCACCATTATGATATTCCTATGTGTATTTGCATGCTTGGTGGAGATCCTTGTTGCTATTGCCATGTTTATCATGTGCCCCATGCTATTGATGCCTGTTGTGTTGGGAGAGTCATGATGTGCCATTGCTATTTACATATGGTCTCTCGCCAATACATTCAAGCTATTCTACTCATATCTTGCTTTCATGCTTGTGCTATGACATGTGAATTATTCATGCCCACTATTTGCACACATGACATGCTTGCTTTGATTCCTTCTAGTACGTTGCATCTTTGCACTACTAGCTTGCTTGACTTGATCACTATGATTACTTGCTTGGTTGCATCACCCATGTTCCACTATTACTTGCTTTCTTGGGTTGACATGTATATTGATGCCTCTCACTTGATTTGTCATGATCATTGCCTCTTGTCTCCATTAGTTGCATCTCTCATATCACCTTATATTGAGTTCCAACTTGTTATGCTTATTGATCTTGGAGACTTGGACACTTTACATGTGATGCATGCTTGTTTGATTGAGCCTCCTGTATTTGGTTGTTCTTACATCATATGCCTCCATACTATGAAATGCTCCCTTGTCCTTTCTTATGATGAGCATGATGCATACACTTGTTCGGTATATTACCACTCGAATGATAGGTTTTGCATGTCCGCTAACCTCATTTGTTTTTCCGAGTGTCTGTCATGTTCTTTCATTTTGGATGATTCACAAGGCGGTGCAATTATGCGACACCTTGGCCATGGGAAGGCATACATGATGTGCAACTCCAACTTTCTTGAGGTGAACTCCTTCTCTTTGAGCCATCCTCAAATATGCATATTGGATGGGTCATTCTTTCATTGTTGTTTCCTTCTTGTTTTCTACATGTTACATCTATTGGATGGAGGAGCAACATTGGAGATTAGCTCTATGGACCTTCTCACTGAGGAGTGCTCGAACTTATTGGATGCACCTTCGAGCCTCCACTCTTGCCACGACATCGAGCATTGGTACACCAACACCTCCATATTTGTTGATTGTGCTCATACATGCCATGCTCGACGGACATATCATACTCACCGCAAGTTTGCACCCTATGCATGGATTGACTCACATTATGATTGCCTTGTTGCATCTTGTATTACCATGTTATCCATGATATATGAGCTTGTTCACTTCCTTAGCAAATTTGTTGTGATCTTCCTTGATGGCATATTCATACATCATATTGCCCATCATCAATTGCATGACAACATATTCACTTTGAGCCCCAATTACCATGTTCATGCTCTTCATAAACCATCCCATTATGACATCATTTTGCACAATGGTAGAATTTGTCGCTTTGTGCACCATGCTAATTACCACATGAATGCTTTGCATATCATTCTAGATCATATTGATAAGCATCATGTGTCTTGCCACACACTATCTTGCCGCACGGACTATTCTTACATGATGGACACTTTGTTTGTGCTAACCATTGTATTTCCGAGTGTCGCTTGTGTTTGCTGTTTTTGCATGTCTATCACTCCGGTGACACCTTGGACTACTTGGATTGCGCCATGTCTTCAACTTCGTCCAACTACAAGTTCGTCCACGACAACCGTTTCCATGGTGATGAGGATCATGATCCGAGGTCGGATCTTTCCCAAGGGGGGGGGG
>NW_025239483.1:0-3877 GCF_018294505.1 Triticum aestivum
AATTCGACGCAGGACTCGCCGGCCGTGAGGGTTTATATAGCAGGCCGGTAAGCATTGGGATTTTGGGGAATTTCACCGAGTCGGGGAGGAAGCTTGTGCGGGAACCTGCGAGGTTGCACAGGAACGGGCTCACTGACGATTCATTGGCACCACCGTTTGGCCAAAAGGACGCCCCCACGCGCTGCGCAAGCTTGCTATGTAAGCCTACTCCGGCAGTGAGGTGATAAGACATGCGAGAGGAGGACGAAAGGCCACATACACACACGGTTAATAAAAAACCGTTTTTGATTTAATTACCTACTATACCCCCGTCCTGGTTTATAAGTAGGATTTAAGTGATAAAATACGAATGCAGGTCGCCAAAGATTATATAGTTGGATTCATATTTGAACATAGTTTCCAATTATATAATTCTTATAACATGCATTAACATTTTGTTGGTTAAATTTGAGGACAAAGTATGTCATAGAATATAAAGGGGACTATAGACTAGCACATGGCCGCTCTCTACGCAGCGACGCAAGTGCCGGCCGGCTTGTAGGCAACCATTTCCTGCGTATTCATCTGCTCTATGTGTGTGGTTACTTGCGGTTGAGGTAGCCGCGGTGCGCTCTACTCGCGTCCCGCGCTCTTCTCTCACGTCCCTCCGGGTGCTCTTCCCTCGTCCATCCATGCGTGCTGCTAGTGTTTGGGGCCGATGCACAATCACACCCGTTCATGTGATGCGGTTGCGCCGGGCGCGGTACGACAATGCAGTTGCCCGCTGCAAAAACTACCATGCAGACGTGTCGAGAATCCAGGCCGCCCGACCACCATTTATTCCTGCGGCCATTTGCCTTCACATCTCGCATCACACGACACAATAAGCACACCCATGACGACACATACAGAGAGGATATCCAGCGGCTCCAATGGCGATCCCCGTGGATCCAATGGCGCTCCCAGCGGCCGACGATGACAATGGCGGACAGTTCACCATGCATCACATAGTAGATACCCATGTGAGGGGGAAGGCCCTCTTAGTGGTGTACACGAATGAACCGGTGTCGGTGGAGAGCTCCGTCCAAACTACGGAGCAGTTACTTGCCGAGGACAAGTACCAAGTGCTCGGCTTCATCCTCGAGTACACCTTCGATCGTGTCGGGCATGATAAGAAGGTTGTAGTCTCCCAGTTGTGCGTGCGACATGACGTCCTCATCTACCTCTACCACCTGGCCACAAGGCCTTGCGAGCGTTTCTCTAGGTTTATCAACAGCTCCAATTACAATTTCGCTATGGTGGACACCACCAACAATCTAAAAGTTCTCAAGATTTCGGGCTTGAAATGTTGGAATCTTGTCAACATCCAGGACCACTACAAGGTCTTGGGCAGTGACAACAATAAACTGAACTCCCTGGTTGACCTTGCCTCAGCCATCCTCGACCCCTACTACATAAAGATGAAGGATGAGAGCAAGAAGGACAAAAATGCCTGGCACAATGTTCGGGATGAGAGACTGGATGAACAATACGTCAAGTACACGGCCAAGGACGCGTACACAAGCTACGAGATGTACAGGCGGATCGTTGACATGATGATGTATGTTCTTCATGCCCCAAACGAGGGATTGAGCCACGAAGCAGTGGCGGGAGCGTCACAAGAAGTACATGACTAGATGATCATTTCTCCTACTTTAGAATGCATGCAATTGTTTATTGAGGTGTGTGCGAATGATATGTATAGTCATTCATGTAATTGGATGTTTATTTCAGTTATATATATACATGTTATTCCTTTGTAGACAAAGCAATTCACATGGCTTATTAGCAGCAATCATCTGCGTTATTATAGGTCTTCGCTCACATTTCTGATGACGGACCTGTTTTCTGCGTATCACACACATGTTGTTCAGTTGAACTGTTTCCATTGTGTTGCCTAATCACAAACAGTTCATCCTAGTGAATTGTATGCCGTATATCGCACACACCCTCATCTGTCTGCCCATTCCTGTTGTTCTTCATCATCGCAAATAGTTCTTCTGGATTAAACATTTGCCACTCATCGCACACGCAAATCTAATATGAACCTTGTTTGATGTCGACGCCATCGCAAACATTTTGCATCTTTTTTGATGGTTTCATTACATCACCGTTTGTGATTGATGCATCGCACATAGTTTCATCGAAGGGTCTCTGAGTCGACTGTCGCGTTTGGATCATCCTGCAGTAGTGAGATGGAGCATAGCCAGACCATATGATTTTGTAGGGATAGCTTTCTTTAGCCATAGTATTTTGAAAAGACATGATTGCTTTATTAGTATGCTCAAGTATTATTGTTTTTATGTCAATATTAAAGTTTTGTTTTGAGTCATATGGATCTAAACATTCATGGCACAATGAATAAAATTACATGGATAAATATCTTAGGTAGCATTCCACATCAAAATTTCTTTTTTTTATCGTTTACCTACTCGAGGACGAGCAGGAATTAAGCTTGGGGATGCTTGATACGACTCCAACATATCTATAATTTTTGATTGTTCCATGCTATTATATTATATGTTTTGGATGTTTTATATGCATTAATATGCAATTTTATGTTATTCTTGGGACTAACCTATTAACCTAGACCCCAGTGCCAATTTCTATTTTCCTTGTTTTTTAGCTTCATAGAAAATGAATACTAAACAGAGTCCAAATGGAATAAAATTTTATGATGATTTTTCTTGGACCAGAAGACACCCAGGGGATTTGGAGTGCAAGTCAAAAGAGCCACAAGGCGGCAACAAGGGTGGAGGGCAAGCCCTAGGGGGCCGTGCCCCTACCTTGTGGGCCCCTCGGTGACTCCCTGACCTAGATCTTCCTCCTATGTGTTCACATATATCCCAAAACCCTCATAAGAATCCACGAAACACTTTTCCACCGTCGCAACCTTATGTTCCCGTGAGATCCAATGTTGGGGCCTTTTCCGGCATCCTGCTGGAGGGGGATTTGATCACGGAGGGCATCTACATCAACACTATTGCCCTTACGATGAAGCGTGAGTAGTTAACCTTAGACCTACGAGTCCATAGCTAGTAGCTAGATGGCTTCTTATCTCCCTTTGATTCTCAATACACCGTTCTCCTTGATGTTCTTGCATATCTATCCGATGTAATCTTCATTTCCGGTGTGTTTGTCGAGATCCAATGAATTACAGATTTATGATCAGCTTATCTATGAATATTATTTGAATCTTCTTTGAATTCTTATATGCATGATTTGACATCTTTGTATTTCTCGGTTTAGTTTGGCCAACTAGATTGGTTTTTCTTGCAATGGTAGAGGTGCTTAGCTTTGGGTTCAATCTTGCATGATTTCACCTAGTGACAAAGTAGGGGTAGCGAGACATGTATTGAATTGTTGCCATCAAGGATAAAATGGGGTTTTCATCATATTGCCTAAGGCGTTACTCCATTTTTTGAACTTAATACTCTAGATGCATGCTGGATAGCGGTCGATGTGTGAAGTAATAGTGGTAGATGCAGGCAGGAGTCGGTCTACTTGATACGAACGTGATGCCTATATTGCATAATCATTGCCCTGGATATCGTCATAACTTTGCGCTTTCCTATCAATTGCTCCGTAGTAATTTGTTCACCCACTGTATTATTTACCTTCACGAGAGAAGCCTCTAGTGAAACCTATGGCAATAGGTCTATTTTCCATCATATTAATTCCAATCTACTATATTTCATCTTTTGTTTAGTTTATCTATCTCTATCAGATCTCACCTTTGCAAGTGACCGTGAAGGGATTGACAACCCCTTTATCGTGTTATGTGCAAGCATTTGATAATTTTTGTAGGTACATCTAGTGGGGACTTGCGCGTTTCTCCTACTGGATTCATACCTTGGTT
>NW_025239484.1:0-3877 GCF_018294505.1 Triticum aestivum
AATTCGACGCAGGACTCGCCGGCCGTGAGGGTTTATATAGCAGGCCGGTAAGCATTGGGATTTTGGGGAATTTCACCGAGTCGGGGAGGAAGCTTGTGCGGGAACCTGCGAGGTTGCACAGGAACGGGCTCACTGACGATTCATTGGCACCACCGTTTGGCCAAAAGGACGCCCCCACGCGCTGCGCAAGCTTGCTATGTAAGCCTACTCCGGCAGTGAGGTGATAAGACATGCGAGAGGAGGACGAAAGGCCACATACACACACGGTTAATAAAAAACCGTTTTTGATTTAATTACCTACTATACCCCCGTCCTGGTTTATAAGTAGGATTTAAGTGATAAAATACGAATGCAGGTCGCCAAAGATTATATAGTTGGATTCATATTTGAACATAGTTTCCAATTATATAATTCTTATAACATGCATTAACATTTTGTTGGTTAAATTTGAGGACAAAGTATGTCATAGAATATAAAGGGGACTATAGACTAGCACATGGCCGCTCTCTACGCAGCGACGCAAGTGCCGGCCGGCTTGTAGGCAACCATTTCCTGCGTATTCATCTGCTCTATGTGTGTGGTTACTTGCGGTTGAGGTAGCCGCGGTGCGCTCTACTCGCGTCCCGCGCTCTTCTCTCACGTCCCTCCGGGTGCTCTTCCCTCGTCCATCCATGCGTGCTGCTAGTGTTTGGGGCCGATGCACAATCACACCCGTTCATGTGATGCGGTTGCGCCGGGCGCGGTACGACAATGCAGTTGCCCGCTGCAAAAACTACCATGCAGACGTGTCGAGAATCCAGGCCGCCCGACCACCATTTATTCCTGCGGCCATTTGCCTTCACATCTCGCATCACACGACACAATAAGCACACCCATGACGACACATACAGAGAGGATATCCAGCGGCTCCAATGGCGATCCCCGTGGATCCAATGGCGCTCCCAGCGGCCGACGATGACAATGGCGGACAGTTCACCATGCATCACATAGTAGATACCCATGTGAGGGGGAAGGCCCTCTTAGTGGTGTACACGAATGAACCGGTGTCGGTGGAGAGCTCCGTCCAAACTACGGAGCAGTTACTTGCCGAGGACAAGTACCAAGTGCTCGGCTTCATCCTCGAGTACACCTTCGATCGTGTCGGGCATGATAAGAAGGTTGTAGTCTCCCAGTTGTGCGTGCGACATGACGTCCTCATCTACCTCTACCACCTGGCCACAAGGCCTTGCGAGCGTTTCTCTAGGTTTATCAACAGCTCCAATTACAATTTCGCTATGGTGGACACCACCAACAATCTAAAAGTTCTCAAGATTTCGGGCTTGAAATGTTGGAATCTTGTCAACATCCAGGACCACTACAAGGTCTTGGGCAGTGACAACAATAAACTGAACTCCCTGGTTGACCTTGCCTCAGCCATCCTCGACCCCTACTACATAAAGATGAAGGATGAGAGCAAGAAGGACAAAAATGCCTGGCACAATGTTCGGGATGAGAGACTGGATGAACAATACGTCAAGTACACGGCCAAGGACGCGTACACAAGCTACGAGATGTACAGGCGGATCGTTGACATGATGATGTATGTTCTTCATGCCCCAAACGAGGGATTGAGCCACGAAGCAGTGGCGGGAGCGTCACAAGAAGTACATGACTAGATGATCATTTCTCCTACTTTAGAATGCATGCAATTGTTTATTGAGGTGTGTGCGAATGATATGTATAGTCATTCATGTAATTGGATGTTTATTTCAGTTATATATATACATGTTATTCCTTTGTAGACAAAGCAATTCACATGGCTTATTAGCTGCAATCATCTGCGTTATTATAGGTCTTCGCTCACATTTCTGATGACGGACCTGTTTTCTGCGTATCACACACATGTTGTTCAGTTGAACTGTTTCCATTGTGTTGCCTAATCACAAACAGTTCATCCTAGTGAATTGTATGCCGTATATCGCACACACCCTCATCTGTCTGCCCATTCCTGTTGTTCTTCATCATCGCAAATAGTTCTTCTGGATTAAACATTTGCCACTCATCGCACACGCAAATCTAATATGAACCTTGTTTGATGTCGACGCCATCGCAAACATTTTGCATCTTTTTTGATGGTTTCATTACATCACCGTTTGTGATTGATGCATCGCACATAGTTTCATCGAAGGGTCTCTGAGTCGACTGTCGCGTTTGGATCATCCTGCAGTAGTGAGATGGAGCATAGCCAGACCATATGATTTTGTAGGGATAGCTTTCTTTAGCCATAGTATTTTGAAAAGACATGATTGCTTTATTAGTATGCTCAAGTATTATTGTTTTTATGTCAATATTAAAGTTTTGTTTTGAGTCATATGGATCTAAACATTCATGGCACAATGAATAAAATTACATGGATAAATATCTTAGGTAGCATTCCACATCAAAATTTCTTTTTTTTATTGTTTACCTACTCGAGGACGAGCAGGAATTAAGCTTGGGGATGCTTGATACGACTCCAACATATCTATAATTTTTGATTGTTCCATGCTATTATATTATATGTTTTGGATGTTTTATATGCATTAATATGCAATTTTATGTTATTCTTGGGACTAACCTATTAACCTAGACCCCAGTGCCAATTTCTATTTTCCTTGTTTTTTAGCTTCATAGAAAATGAATACTAAACAGAGTCCAAATGGAATAAAATTTTATGATGATTTTTCTTGGACCAGAAGACACCCAGGGGATTTGGAGTGCAAGTCAAAAGAGCCACAAGGCGGCAACAAGGGTGGAGGGCAAGCCCTAGGGGGCCGTGCCCCTACCTTGTGGGCCCCTCGGTGACTCCCTGACCTAGATCTTCCTCCTATGTGTTCACATATATCCCAAAACCCTCATAAGAATCCACGAAACACTTTTCCACCGTCGCAACCTTATGTTCCCGTGAGATCCAATGTTGGGGCCTTTTCCGGCATCCTGCTGGAGGGGGATTTGATCACGGAGGGCATCTACATCAACACTATTGCCCTTACGATGAAGCGTGAGTAGTTAACCTTAGACCTACGAGTCCATAGCTAGTAGCTAGATGGCTTCTTATCTCCCTTTGATTCTCAATACACCGTTCTCCTTGATGTTCTTGCATATCTATCCGATGTAATCTTCATTTCCGGTGTGTTTGTCGAGATCCAATGAATTACAGATTTATGATCAGCTTATCTATGAATATTATTTGAATCTTCTTTGAATTCTTATATGCATGATTTGACATCTTTGTATTTCTCGGTTTAGTTTGGCCAACTAGATTGGTTTTTCTTGCAATGGTAGAGGTGCTTAGCTTTGGGTTCAATCTTGCATGATTTCACCTAGTGACAAAGTAGGGGTAGCGAGACATGTATTGAATTGTTGCCATCAAGGATAAAATGGGGTTTTCATCATATTGCCTAAGGCGTTACTCCATTTTTTGAACTTAATACTCTAGATGCATGCTGGATAGCGGTCGATGTGTGAAGTAATAGTGGTAGATGCAGGCAGGAGTCGGTCTACTTGATACGAACGTGATGCCTATATTGCATAATCATTGCCCTGGATATCGTCATAACTTTGCGCTTTCCTATCAATTGCTCCGTAGTAATTTGTTCACCCACTGTATTATTTACCTTCACGAGAGAAGCCTCTAGTGAAACCTATGGCAATAGGTCTATTTTCCATCATATTAATTCCAATCTACTATATTTCATCTTTTGTTTAGTTTATCTATCTCTATCAGATCTCACCTTTGCAAGTGACCGTGAAGGGATTGACAACCCCTTTATCGTGTTATGTGCAAGCATTTGATAATTTTTGTAGGTACATCTAGTGGGGACTTGCGCGTTTCTCCTACTGGATTCATACCTTGGTT
>NW_025239485.1:0-3877 GCF_018294505.1 Triticum aestivum
CTATCTATGTGGTATCTGTCGTGCTCCTTTCATTATGCATGTTTCATCATGAATGACTCTTGTCTATGCAAATTCTCAATACTGAACTACCCCTGTTATATATTAGCAGGATGGTTAGACCAGCTGGTCGTGGTCGTGGTGGCAACTTCCCACCACCGCCTGAGTACATGGCTGGTATGATCCAACAGCTTGAGATGAATCGCCAGTTCATGGAAAACATGATGGCTCAGTTTCCTCGCCCCAATATGAACCAGCATCCAAACACAACAACTCTGCAGGATTTCATACGCCTCAACCCAAGTGTGTACCGCAGCTCAACCCAGCCGCTGGATGCTGATGACTGGCTCCGTGACATCACCTATGAGATGGAGTCTGCTGATGTAGCCCCTGCCAGCTATGTCACTTTTGCTTCCTTCTTCCTGAAGGGACCCGCAACTCAATGGTGGGACAGCCACAGGCGTACTCTGCCAGTTGGGACAATCATCTCCTGGCCAGACTTTCAGGCTGCCTTCCGCGCCCGCTTCATTCCTCAGGGAATCATGGACAGGAAGAAGCGTGAGTTTCGCAACCTCACCCAAGGCAACAAGACTGTTGAAGCTTATCAGCGGGAGTTTCTGGACTTATCCCGCTATGCTGAAGAAGACATTGCAACTGATGCTCGCAGACAGGAGAAGTTCCATGAAGGCCTTCAGGCTGACATCAAGCTCACACTTCTAGTGCATGACTTTGCCGATTTCGCCACCTTGGTGAACAAGGCCATCAATGTCGAGACGGGTCTGCAAGAACACCAGAGCTCTCAAAGGCGCAACCGTGACACGGGCTCATCTTCGGGCCCGCCCTCGCAGAAGCGTAAGATATGGATCCCGAACAGCATGTACCGTCCAAATGCACCAGCCCCAAGGCAGTCTTATGCTGCACCTCGTCTGCCGGCTGCTCCAACTAGGCAGCCGAGGCTTCCAGCTCCACCACCCCAAGCTCCTGTTCCTACCCCCGAGAATGGGTTGTGCTTCAGGTGCGGACAACCAGGGCACCGTGCTAGGGAATGCAACTAGAGACAAAATCAACTGGCCCTTCCAGCAACTGGCCGTGGGAACAACCAGGCCCGCAACAACAATGCCAAGTCTTATGGCCGTATTCATGCCAACCACATTGATCTGAATGAAGCTCAAGACCAGCCTGCTACTGTGATGGGTACACTCCTCGTAAATTCAGTACCAGCATCTGTTTTATTTGATACAGGAGCATCGCATTCATTCATGTCAGAAGATTTTGCATTCATGCATGGCATTAAAAGTGAAGACATGAACGCTTCTCTATTAGTGCACACCCCTGCGGGCCAATGTCGAACCTCCATGATTTGCAACGACGTCCCTGTAGAAATTGAAGGACTGGAATTCCTTGTCTCTCCCATCGTACTGAAGTCCTGTAGCATTGATCTCATTCCGGGAATGGATTGGTTAAAGGCGCATACTGCTTCTATCGTTTGCGCCACCAAGACCGTCCATCTGCTACACCCTTCTGATGAAATAATTAGCTACGATGCTCATCTGGTTCGTAATTCCGAGGCTAGACTTTATGCCTTAAACACATTGAACGCTGCACCACTTGAGGGCATTGAAAACATTCCCGTCGTGTGTGAATTCCTAGACGTCTTTCCTGAAGAACTCCCAGGGATTCCCCCTGCTAGAGCTGTCGAATTCGTCATCGACTTGAAACCAGGCACCACTCCTATAGCCAAGCGACCCTACAAGATGCCGCCGCATGAACTCCTTGAGCTTAAGGAGGAAATCGATAAATCTCTTCAAAGTGGTTTCATTCGCCCAAGTTGCTCTCCTTGGGGAGCACCTTCTCTCTTTGTCAAGAAGAAAGATGGGACAAACCGATTGGTCCAAGACTACCGTCCTATAAATCAAGCTACCATTCAGAATAAGTATCCTCTTCCTCGGATCAATGATCTGTATGATCAATTGGCTGGATCATCAGTGTTCTCTAAACTCGACTTGAGGTTGGGTTACCACCAGATCCTTGTTCATGAGGAAGATATCCCCAAGACCGCATTTGTGACTCGTTATGGTTCATACGAGTACACCGTCATGTCTTTCGGCTTAACCAATGCTCCAGCCACCTTCTCTCGCCTGATGAACTATATATTCATGGATTACCTCGACAAGTTCGTCGTGGTTTATCTGGATGATATTCTGGTATTTTCCAAGAACGAAGAGGAGCATGCTGAACATCTTCGCCTCGTGCTGGAAAAGCTACGAGAGCATCAGCTTTATGCCAAGTTCTCCAAATGTGAATTCTGGCTTCCCGAAGTAACCTATCTTGGGCATGTCATCTCTAAGGATGGTATTGCCGTCAACCCTGAACGAGTTCAGGCTATTCTCGATTGGACTCCTCCGAAGAACGTTAAGCAAGTCAGAAGTTTTCTCGGTCTCGCCAGCTACTGCCGTCGATTCGTCGAGAACTTCTCCAAGATTGCCAGGCCTCTGACTAACCTATTGCATAAGGGCGTCAAGTTCCAATGGACAGATAAATGTCAGGAAAGTTTCCAGGCACTCAAGGACAAGTTGACTTCTGCCCCAGTACTAGCTCCTCCTTATACTAAGAAGGACTTCGTCATTTACTGCGACGCTTCCCGTCAAGGACTAGGCTGTGTCCTAATGCAAGAGCGCAAAGTGGTTGCTTATGCCTCTCGGCAATTGCGCCCTCACGAGGAGAACTACCCAGTTCACGACCTCGAACTTGCTGCTGTCATTCATGCACTAAAACAGTGGCGACATTACCTACTCGGTAATCGTTGCGAGATCTTCACTGACCACCAAAGTCTGAAGTATCTGTTTACTCAGCCAGACCTGAACCTCCGTCAGCAGAGATGGATGGAGACTGTTGCAGACTTTGATTTGGGTATTTCCTATACACCAGGCAAGGCTAATGTAATGGCTGATGCCTTGAGCCGCAAGTCTTACCGCAACCACCTCCAGGTTCACAAAGTTCAGCCCTCACTCGTTGAAGAATTCAGAAAGCTGAACCTCCATATTGTTCCTCCGGGTGCACTCGCTCCCCCTCCCCCGGAGTTACGCAAGATGAACCTCCATGTTGTTTCCAGGGGTTCTCTCAATACCCTGGTTGCGAAACCAGATCTTGTGGACACCATCAAATGGATACAGAAATGTGACGATGAAGTCGAGAGGATTAAACGTTATCTCGCAGAAGGAAAGCCCTCATTCTTCACTGTGGATGACGCAGGCACCCTATTCTTCAAAGGTCACCTAGTGGTACCGAGTAAGAGGGAAAACCTAAATCTGACTCCAAAAGTTATGAAAGAAGCTCATGATACGCCTCTTTGTATCCACCCTGGTAGTACAAAGATGTACCAAGACATCCGCCAGAGATTCTGGTGGTCTAATATGAAGCAAGACATTGCTCGTTATGTTGCTGAATGTGACGTTTCCCGTCGTATCAAAGCAGAACATCAAAGGCCTGCTGGAACTCTACAACCTATATCTATTCCTGAATGGAAATGGGACCATGTTGAAATGGACTTCGTCACTGGATTCCCCAAATCGCAGAAAGGCAATGATGCTATTCTTGTCGTCATTGACCGACTTTCTAAGGTTGCACATTTTCTGGCGGTCAAAGAAACGATCACTGCTAGTCAGCTTGCAACTCTCTACATGACCAGAATTGTTTCGCTTCACGGTATTCCACTGGTTATCAGTTCAGACCGTGGCAGTTTATTCACTTCAAGATTCTGGGCAAGTTTCCAAGAAGCTATGGGCACTCATCTGTCTTTCAGCACTGCTTTTCATCCTCAGTCACAAGGGCAAGTTGAACGTGTCAACCAAGTTCTCGAAGACATGCTTCGAGCTTGTGT
>NW_025239486.1:0-3877 GCF_018294505.1 Triticum aestivum
TCCTCCATAAGTTTCGGAGTGGCACTTGCGTAGGATCTATTCCTGTTCATGCTCAGGTACACAACGTCTAATAACACCATCTACTCCTTCTTTATAAAGATGTGGGTCATCCCGAAAGTAATGTCTCAAATCATAGAAGAACTTTTTCTTTTGTTGGTATGTGAAGCTAGGTGGTATGAATTTAGCAACAATGTAATTAGCATAATCAGCATACCAAGGAGTATTACGAGAAGTACTTATGACATTTAATTTTTCATCAGGAAAGCTATCATCAATAGGCAGTGGGTCATCAAGAACATTCTCTAACCTAGATAAGTTGTCTGCAACAGGGTTCTCAGCTCCTTTTCTATCAACAATATGCAAATCAAATTCTTGTAGCAAGAGAACCCATCTAATAAGTCTAGGCTTAGCATATTTCTTCTCCATAAGATATTTAATAGCAGCATCATCAGTGTGGATAGTTACTTTAGAATCAACAATATAAGATCTGAACTTATCACAAGCAAATACAACTGCTAAAAGCTCTTTTTCAGTAGTAGCATAATTTCATTGAGCATTGTCTAGAGTCTTACTAGCATAATGGATGACATTTAATTTTTTATCAACTCTTTGCCCTAGAACAGCACCTACAACATAATTGCTAGCATCACACATAATTTCAAAGGGTAAATTCCAATCAGGTGGCTGAACAACAGGTGCAGAGACTAATGCTTTCTTAAGTATTTCAAATGCTTCTACGCAATCATCATCAAAGACAAATGGTATATCTTTTTGTAATAAATTATTCAGAGGCCGAGAAACTTTTGAGAAGTCCTTAATGAACCTCCTATAAAATCTGGCGTGGCCAAGGAAACTTCTTATACCTTTGATGTCCTTGGGACATGGCATCTTTTCAATAGCATCAACCTTGGCTTTATCAACTTCAATACCTCTTTCAGAAATTTTATGCCCCAAGACAATACCTTCATTAACCATAAAGTGGCACTTTTCCCAATTCAAGACACGATTAGTTTCTTCACATCTCTGCAAAACTCGATCAAGATTGCTCAAGCAATCATCAAAAGAAGATCCATAGATGGAAAAGTCGTCCATGAAAACCTCACAAATCATTTCATAAAAGTCAGAGAATATAGCCATCATGCATCTTTGAAAGGTAGCAGGTGCATTACATAAACCAAAAGGAATACGTCTATAAGCAAAAGTACCAAAAGGGCATGTAAAAGTAGTCTTTGATTGATCTTTAGCCGACACAGGTATTTGAGAGAAACCAGAATAACCATCTAGAAAGCGGTAATGTGTGTGTTTGCATAATCTTTCTAGCATTTGGTCGATAAAAGGTAAGGGGTAATGATCTTTCTTAGTAGCTTTATTTAATTTGCGGAAATCAATTACCATCCTATAACCTGTAATAATTCTTTGTGGAATCAATTCATCTTTATCATTAGGAACAACAGTAATACCTCCCTTCTTAGGGACACAATGAACATGACTTACCCACTGACTATCAGCAACGGGATAAATTATACCTGCCTCCAAAAGCTTTAGTATTTCTTTTCTTACCACTTCTTTCATTTTAGGATTCAGACATCATTGAGGATCACGAACTGGTTTGGCATCTGCTTCCAAATTTATTTTATGTTGACATAGAGTGGGACTAATGCCCTTAAGATCATCAAGAGTATATCCAATAGCAGCACGGTGCTTCTTCAGAGTTTTCAATAATCTTTCTTCTTCATGCTCTGAAAGTTTAGCACTAATAATAACATGATATATCTTCTTTTCATCAAGATAAGCATATTTAAGATTATCAGGTAATGGTTTAAGCTCAAACACGGGATCACCCTTAGGTGGAGGGGGATCCCCTAGGATTTCAACAGGAAAATTGTGTTTCAGAATAGGTTCCTGTTTAAAGAATACTTCTTCTATTTCCCTTCTTTCATTCATAAACATATCATTCTCATGGTCTAGCAAATATTGTTCTAAAGAATCACTAGGAGGTACGGCAATAGAAGCAAGACCAATAATTTCATCCTTACTAGGAAATTCTTCTTCACGGTGTTGTTTAGTAAATTTAGAAAAATTAAATTCATGAGTCATATCATCCAAGCCGACAGTAACAACATCCCTTGTGCAATCTATGGTGGCATTAATAGTATTCAAGAAGGGTCTACCAAATATAATGGGACAAAAGCTATCTTGTGGGGAACCAAGAACAAGAAAATCAGCAGGATATTTAGTTTTCCCACACAAGAGTTCAACATCTCTAACAATTCCCATTGGTGAAATAGTATCTCTATTGGCAAGTTTAATTGTGACATCAATATCTTCTATTTCAGCAGGTGCAATCTCATGCATAATTTCTTTGTATAAGGAATGAGGTATTGCGCTAGCACTAGCACCCATATCACATAAGCCATGATAACAATGATCTACTATTTTAACAAAAATAACAGGCATGCCTACCACAGGTCTAGGTTTATCTGTATCACGGGGTTTAACAATTCTAGCAGTTTCATTACAGAAATAAATAACATGCCCATCAATATTATCAGATAAGAGATCTTTAACAATAGCAATATTAGGTTCAACTTTAACTTGCTCAGGAGGTGTATATGTTTTAATATTGCTTTTACGAACCACAGTTGAAGCTTTAGCATGATCCTTTATCCTAACAGGGAAAGGTGGTTTCTCAACATAAGAAGTAGGAACAATAGGATCATTATAAGTGATGGTCTTTTCTTCAACTTTAATAGGTGCAGCTACTTTTACTTCTATGGGAGGATGATATTTAAACCACTTCTCCTTAGGGAGATCAACATAAGTAGCGAAAGATTCACAGAAATAAGTTACTATCTCAGAATCAAGTCCATATTTAGTGCTAAACTTACGGAAAATATCGGCATCCATAAAAGATTTAACACAATCAAAACTAAGCGTCATACCTGACTCCTTACCATTGTCGAGGTCCCAATCTTCAGAGTTGCATTTAATTCTTTCCAATAAATCCCATTTGAATTCAATAGTCTTCATCATAAAAGAGCCAGCACAAGAAGTATCAAGCATGGTGCGATTGTTACCAGAAAGCCGAGCATAAAATTTTTGAATAATCATTTCTTTTGAGAGCTCATGATTGGGGCATGAATATAACATTGACTTAAGCCTCCCACAAGCTTGAGCGATGCTTTCTCCTTCGCGAGGCCAAAAGTTATATATATATAATTGCGATCACGATGAACAAGATGCATAGGATAAAACTTCTGATGAAATTCCAATATCAATCGTTTGTAATTCCAAGACCTCATATCATCACATAGCCTATACCATGTCGATGCATCTCCCCTCAAAGATATGGGGAAGAACTTCTTCTTAACAACATCTCTGGATACACCTGCAAGCTTAAATAATCCACAAACTTCATCCACATATATTAGATGTTCATCAGGATGTTTTGTTCCATCTCCTAAAAAAGGATTAGCTAGCAGTATTTCTATTATACCCAAAGGAACTTCAAAGGAAGTATTTTCATTTTCATTTTTAGTAGGTTCAGTAGGTTGAGGAGAAACTCTTTGCTCTACTGGTCGGGGTGAAGATACCCCGAACAAGCCCCTTAGAGGATTACTTTCCATAGTAGCAAGTGACAGTAAATTTCAGCACACTATATAAATTTTTCCTTACCAAATTCCACCTACCAAAGGCGCTTCACTCCCCGGCAATGGCGCCAGAAATGAGTCTTGATGACCCACAAGTATAGGGGATCTATCGTAGTCCTTTCGATAAGTAAGAGTGTCTAACCCAACGAGGAGCAGAAGGAAATGATAATCGGTTTTCACCAAGGTATTCTCTGCAAGTACTAAAATAAGTGGTAACAGATAGTTTT
>NW_025239487.1:0-3877 GCF_018294505.1 Triticum aestivum
GGCCAAGGGGGTGGCTTGCCCCCCAAGGCAAGTGGAGGCGCCCCCACCACTGGGTTTCCAACCCTAGGCGCAGGGTGGGCCCAAGGGGGGCGCACCAGCCCACCAGGGGCTGGTTCCCCTCCCACTTCAGCCCATGGGGCCCTCCGGGATAGTTGGCCCCACCCGGTGGACCCGCGGGACCCTTCCGGTGGTCCCGGTACAATACCGGTAACCCCCGAAACTTTCCCGATGGCCGAAACTTGACTTCCTATATATAATTCTTTACCTTCGGACCATTCCGGAACTCCTCGTGACGTCCGGGATCTCATCCAGGACTCCGAACAACTTTCGGATTACTGCATACTCATATCTCTACAACCCTAGCGTCACCGAACCTTAAGTGTGTAGACCCTACGGGTTCGGAAGACATGCAGACATGACCGAGACACCTCTCCGGTCAACAACCAACAGCGGGATTTGGATACCCATGTTGGCTCCCACATGCTCCTCGATGATCTCATCGGATGAACCACGATGTCGAGGATTCAATCAATCCCGTATACAATTCCCTTTGTCAATCGGTACATCACATGCCCGAGATTCGATCGTCTGTATCCCAATACCTCGTTTAATCTCGTTACCGGCAAGTCACTTTACTCGTACCGTAATGCATGATCCCGTGACCAGACACTTGGTCACATTGAGCTCATTATGATGATGCATTACCGAGTGGGCCCAGAAATACCTCTCCGTCATATGGAGTGACAAATCCCAGTCTCGATTCGTGCCAACCCAACAGACACTTTCGGAGATACCCGTAGTGCACCTTTATAGTCACCCAGTTACGTTGTGACGTTTGGCACACCCAAAGCACTCCTACGGTATCCGGGAGTTGCACAATCTCATGGTCTAAGGAAATGATACTTGACATTTGGAAAAGCTCTAGCTAAACGAACTACACGATCTTTGAGCTATGCTTAGGATTAGGTCTTGTCCATCACATCATTCTCCTAATGATGTGATCCCGTTACCAATGACATCCAATGCCCATAGTCAGGAAACCATGACTATCTGTTGATCAACGAGCTAGTCAACTAGAGGCTCACTAGGGACATGTTGTGGTCTATGTATTCACACTTTGATCACCAAGCCAACGAACTTTGATCAGGTACAAACTTTGATCAGATTTTTCTTCCCCTTAACATTAAGCCACCAGCTGGGCATAGGAAGCTAGCTCACGGGAAACAATGCTCATACTCTGTACCAAGCAAATCAATCTGGTTTCATGAACACCGACTCTCCCCTTCAATTATTAAGAGTGTCATAATCAGAAGAATCTGCACTTGCGACAACAAAATTAATAATGACCAAAATGATGGACATCTGTCAAAGTTCATGGGCAGATTCTCATGGCAGATTTGGGTCAAAATTCAGAAATACAAAGAGTAACAAAAATACCATGACTACAATCGTGCTCCTATTTCTTAATATACCGAGTAAAAATAAATAATTAAATATAATGGCCTATATATAATATAGAGTTTATGTGCTTTCCATGAAACTGAATGCATGGCACTAAACATTTCTCTAATCTGTTCTGTTACATAAGTAAGCACATAACTGGGAGGACTGACACCCAACTTGGGTAAACGAAAGAATTAGCAACATAATTTAGGAGATGCCTATCTTTTGTAGCATGGAAGTAAGATAGTCAACAAGTTCTGGATCAACAAGACCCTGAGCAGAAAAGGTAGACAACATCCAGGAAAAGGTACACTCGGCGTCCTTCACTCATGCTTCTCTGAATTTCTACTTGCTAAATCCAGTACATGCTTCTCTGAATTTCGACAACCTAAGTTCAGTATATGCTTCTCTGAATGTTGGCCTGCCAATTGGTATTGTATTGCACACTTGAGAGTACTGTATGCTGTTCATTTGTGCCAATGGATTACCACATTTTTATGTTACTTTTAGGCCATTTGAATGAAAGGACTACGAAATCTCTATGACAATGAACGACAAATCATTTTGCCTATTTATGTAGCAATTCATCAGACTTTCTACAATCGAGAGTATGTGTGCATGTATGGGCACCTCAACTGCATTGATCACTATATCCGAGTACCTCTATGGTTTTGTTTGTTCAATTAGATGGACTTAACTATCACATGAGAATATAATTCACATGTGTATTTTGTTGTTTAGGGGATTATGTTTGAGATTTCATTTTAATCCTACACTGGATTGAGGTAGTGGATTAGGAAGCATTTTTAACCCAGCATTGGATTGAGTACTTCTAAACGCGGTTAAAGAGTAAAGTATGTATGTATTTGTGTCTGTTTAATTCCTTAATCCACATTGTATGGTGTCAAGTTTCAGACATAGTTATATGATGTATTGTTGTAGGTTGTACTGTTGGCACGAAGGATTGTAATAGGAATTAATGAACAACTCTGTCTGCTGTGTATAATCCAGCTATAAGCATCCAAGCGAATTCTAAAAGGTTTTTTCCTATATTGTGAGACCCTGTTTGGAAAATTATGGTTTCGTAAATCAGCAACTACATGTTTTCCGATATAGTTCAGATATTTTTAGGATGGATTAATCAGCGTCTACGTTTTTTTGTTGTGATCCATTGCGAGGCATACAGGTGCTTAGATTTTGATATTTCTTTCAGTTTGTGTATATATGTTCAATTCTTTCTAACAAATTCACACTAGGGAGAAGCCCACTGCGCAATTTGCTTTGACCCAACTACGACACACAACAGCCACGGAAGGTGATGTTTTTAAGTTCAATGGTTTGAGTTTATGAACCAAATGGTTGTCCAGTTGCTTATGCTGTTTGCAACACAAGCATATAGAGCTACAATTATCAAGCGCTGGAGAAAGCGCTTTTCTGAGACAACACATTGATAAGCACCACTTATACTCTTAAAAAGGCTGCAAGCGAAGAGAACATACCTCAGAATGGGGTTGCTTGCTATTATGAAAGCGAGGTGCACTTGGTGTGTACACATCATTCAGTGAATCCAAGCTTGCTTCCCTTCACATAATGCACAAGAAGATTTCACAAAAGAATTAGCAACAAGGAATATTTGACAATCACAATTAAACTAAGCAAGGAAGATGTACCTGCACTGTAGCTAAAAGACTAGAACCCAACTTCATGTTGTACCTGTCCCATAGCTGTTTCTGTCAGAGCTAAACCTATTGTTCAGATATACAACAACCCAGAATTAGCTATAGCATCCAGAATTACAAGTACTCATTGGTATGTCATTTCCGCATTAATTAAAGAACTAGAGATATTATGTAGAATGTTCAGACCAAACAAGACTAATCAAATATGCCTTATTGGTATGGCATTATATAGAGATAGTATGTACCAACTCATTGTGAATAAACTACAAATAAGCTCCAGCTTAAGACTGCAATTCGTACCAGTGTAAAAGAGCAGTTTCCACAGCCTATAGAATTGCATGAGCAATTGTTTACATGAAAACATTTCTGATTATTAGATCACACTTATGCAGAATAGCTAAAGCAGCCAAGGCATGGGCTTGTGGCGGCCGTGGAGCGAGGCGTGGGGCTGTGGCTAGGGCGGCGGCCTCAAGGCGCCGGCAGCGTCGGACAGAGCCGAACCGAGCAAAGGGCGGATGACGAAATACCAGTCACGGGCGAGGTGGGGAGGGCGTCGACCATCCACTCTGGAGCACGCCGTACTTGGCCACACGGCGAAGCTCGCGACACGCCCAACCCATCGGAGCAGGGCGTCCTCCCAGGCGCTCGCTCCGATTCTGCGTCTTGTCCCGCGGGAGGAGGAGGTAGGCGTTGTAGAGCCCTCCAGCGCTCACGACGAGTCCGCGACAGAGGATCTGGTGGAGGCAAACTCTGCG
>NW_025239488.1:0-3877 GCF_018294505.1 Triticum aestivum
GAGTGGCTGATGTCATTCTGAACATCAAGTTGTTGAGAGATGATGATGGTGGGATTACATTGCTTCAATCTCACTATGTGGAAAAGATCTTGAGTCGCTTTGGCTATAGTGACTGCAAGCCCTCTCCAACACCATATTATGCTAGCGTGCTGCTTCGAAAGAATCGAAGAATTGCTAGAGATCAATTGAAGTATTCTCAGATTATTGGCTCGCTTATGTACTTAGCTAGTGCTACAAGACCTGACATCTCTTTTGCTGTTAGCAAGCTGAGCCGGTTTGTCTCAAAACCGGGAGATGTGCATTGGAAAGCTCTAGAGAGAGTTTTGCGTTATTTGAAAGGCACTGTAAACTATGGAATTCACTACACTGGGCACCCAAAGGTGCTTGAAGGGTATAGTGACTCAAACTGGATCTCAGATGCTGATGAGATAAAGGCCACGAGCGGATATGTGTTCACTCATGGAGGTGGCGCTGTTTCTTGGAAGTCTTGCAAGCAGACCATCTTAACGAGGTCAACTATGGAAGCAGAACTCACAGCACTAGATACAGCTACGGTCGAAGCAGATTGGCTTCGCCGACTCTTGAATGACATGCCGGTTGTTGAGAAACCTGTACCGGGTATCCTTATGATCTGTGACAATCAAACTGTGATCACGAAAGTGAACAGCTCTAAGGATAACATGAAGTCATCAAGACACGTTCAGAGAAGGTTGAAGTCTGTCAGGAAAATGAGAAACTCCGGAGTTATTGCATTGGATTATATCCAAACGTCTAAAAATCTGGCAGATCCTTTAACTAAGGGTCTATCACGTAATGTGATAGATAATGCATCGAGGGAGATGGGTATGAGACCCACAATATGAGTTGTTCACAGTGGTAACCTATTCTTTGTGATCGGAGATCCCGTGAATTAGATGTGGAAGACAAGCTGTTGGTCAACTGGGAGGAGAGTATCCTTATTTTTAAAAATACCACTCCATGAAGATGCAATACTCTCCTAATCTGCATGGCAGGTTGATGTATATCTTAATGTGTTCTAAGTGGCTCTTTGAAGCAGAGATGTTGTCCTGGAGAACATCTTTTGAAGAACACACCTATATGAGTCTGATTGTCAAACGTCGCAATCTATGAGAGTAGGGTTCTCTCTAGTAAACTCATGAAAGGTCATGGAGTATGACGCATAAGCTCCACCCGCGGGGAAGACCCACGGTAGCCACGTATCGGTCAAGACTTTATGTGAAGCTAGATTCGCAGAAAACTTGCAGTTCAAGGCCCAGTCCACTGTTCAAGTTGCTTACTAGTGTAGCATAGAGCTCTAGGTGGAAGTTCAACTTAACAGTCTCCACTGCAATACCGGTATATAAAACAGTGTTTTGGATCCAAAGGCAAATTTCTGTGTGCCTCTAGGATCTGGTGGGGGATTGCTGGAATTTAGTCTATATTGGGGCAGGCCAATAACTATTTCAGAAATTCCTAATAAATCCTAGAGGCCCACTTAGCCCATTTGTGCAAGGCAAGGGATACTACTAAAGTTTAGTCCCACATTGCTAGTTTAGAGGGAGTTGGACCTCCTTATAAGGGAGGCTCCTTCCCCACTTGTATGAGCATGAGAACAAGAGGGACATCCACGCGCGCTCCTCCTCCGCCGCCCGCCTCGCCACACCACGCCACGCCTCGCCTCGCCTCGCCTCGCCTCGCCTCGTCACGACGTGCCGCGGGTTGCGGGAATGAGCCGAGCCGATGTCTAAATTTTTTGCCACGCACTACGGGTATGCGAAAGGTCACTCGGAAGCTGAAACATTTTTGTCTGTGCCTGGACACTGAATTCGAACGGCTCGCCTCTTCGGCTGTTGTCTGTTTGTTTCGTCTCCCGCATTCCCTTCAGCTCCCGGCGCAACCTCTCGCCTCCTTCTCTTGCGCCTATAAAAGGGAGGTCGCTCCTCTCAGAGAGACGCACCAGAACTACTTCTTCCTCTCGCCACCGGTTCCTGAGCACTGCGCTGCTGCTACGATCTTCTCCATCCCGGCTTGCGGCGTGCATCGCAGGTCGGGACAGTAGGCCTCCGAAACCGCATTCTTTGAGTCCTGTACGGGAGAAGGGTGATAAGGTTTTTGGGGAGCGCTCTGCGCGACTACTGGCTGCTTCATCACGGACGATCCGGTCGCCGACGACTACTTCCCTGACGTCCACGACCTCCTCGACGACATGGCAGGCGAGGACACCGACCCCAAGTCCAGCGCTCCTGCTGCTGCTGTGCTGTACGTGTTCTTCTCCTTTCTGTTAGAAGTCCTACTACAGTTCTTGGCTCTAGTTTCTGTCCTACGTATGTTAGGTTCTACGTCGTATAAGCAACTTCATCTAGTGACTGTTCTAGATGTGTTCACCTCAAGTTCATATATGCAGACGATGTTTACCTTCTCTCTGTCAGATTGCATGACTTGCTTTATACTTGCTATTCTAGCCATGTTTTATCTACTATTTCTGTTAATAAAATCATTCGGTAAATTGCTCATATATCCAACAATCCAAAAACCTTATTATAGGCAATTTACCCCGAGTGGTTTTGCTGCTTCCATGAAACCTCCTATGTTTGAGGGTATCCACTATAAGAGGTGGCGCCTGAGAGCAGTCTTATGGTTTCAGACCATGAGCTGCTATGACGCCACTCTTGGCAAACCTGAAGGAGAGCAAGATGCCCAACAGGCACAAGCTTTTCAGAAAATGGATACCTTGTTTAAGGCTGCTCTCTTGAGTGTTCTTGGTGAGAACATAGTTGATGCTTATGCGTCAATTGACAATGGAAAAGATATGTGGGACGCACTCGAGGCCAAGTTTGGGGTCTCGGATGCCGGCACTGAGCTGTACATCATGGAGCAATTCTATGATTACAGGATGACTGAAGAGCGCTCCGTGGTTGAGCAGGCTCACGAGATACAGTCATTTGCTAGAGAACTTGAGCACTTCAACTGCATGCTACCGGACAAGTTTGTTGTCGGGGGTATCATCACTAAGCTTCCTCCTTCATAGAGGAACTTTGCTACCTTACTGAAACATAAGAGACAGGAGTTTTCCGTTCCGGATCTCATTGGTACTCTTGATGTGGAAGAAAAGGCGAGAGCAAAGGACACACATGCTCGAGGTATTGAGGGAGGATCTAGTGCCAATCTGGTACAGAAGAAAAACTTCCAGTCCCACAAGTTCAAGAACAAGGGCAAGTTTGATGGTAAAGGAAAGTTTGATGGGAAGAACAAGGCTGTGCAGCACACGAACTTCAAGAAGAAGAATGACAAGAAGAAAGGTGCTTGTCACGTGTGTGGAGATCCTGATCATTGGGCTCCTAGTTGCCCCAATCGCTATGATAAGCGTCATCCTGGGAAAGGCGGCAAGACCGCTAATGTTGTCATCGGGGACACTGACATGAAGGATGCTGGGTATGGTATATTTCCCACTATTCTTTCAGTATGTCATTCTCCTGATTGGTTGATTGACACGGGTGCTAATGTGCATGTATGCGGTGATATTTCCATGTTTTCGTCTTATCAGACCGCAGGGACTTCAACCGTGCTGATGGGCAACGGTTCAAGTGCTTCTGTTCGTGGTGTTGGCACGGTCGATCTGAAGTTTACTTCGGGGAAGATCGTGCGGCTGAAGAACGTGCATTATGTCCCCTCCGTCAATAAAAATCTTGTTAGCGGATCTCTTCTGTGTAGAGATGGCTATAAGCTTGTCTTCGAGTCAAATAAATTTGTAATATCCAAGTATGGAACCTTTGTTGGTAAAGGCTATGAGTCAGGAGGCCTGTTTCGTTTATCCTTATCAGACGTTTGCAATAAAGTTGTTAATCATATTTGCAACAATAGTGAATCAAATGTGTGG
>NW_025239489.1:0-529 GCF_018294505.1 Triticum aestivum
ACGAGAACTCATCTGTTACCCGGGCATTTCAATTTTTTTTAACTTATTTGAACTCCAGCCTATTTTTGTGTTCGGTATGCATCATTCAAAGCGACGTCATCAATTTCCAACACGTTCTGACATCATTTGCTGTTTTCAGTCATTTACCGATTTGTTTAGAGAGCTAAATGACGGTGAAATTGAAAATCACTACAAAATGAACTCTGAAAATGTTGGAACTTGGCATGGTATCATCATTTCACCCACATCGAATGTGCAAAAGAGTAGAGAGGGTCACGGCGAAAACTGGACGCACTTCATGTACAAACTGGACAATCTCTTTCGGAGTATCAGGGTTTCGGACGAGAACTCATCTGTTACACGGGCACTTCAATGTTTTTTAAACTTATTTGAACTCCAGCCTATTTTTGCGTTCAGTATGCATTATTCAAAGCACCTTCATCAAGTTCCAACATGTTCTGACATCATTTGCTGTTTTTCAGTCATTTACCGATTTGTTTAGGGAGCTAAATGACGGTGAAATTGAAAA
>NW_025239489.1:539-890 GCF_018294505.1 Triticum aestivum
TAAATGATGGTGAAATTGAAAATCACTACAAAATGAACTCTGAAAATGTTGGAACTTGGCATGGTATCATCATTTCACCCGCATAGCATGTGCAAAAGAGTAGAGAGGGTCACGGCGAAAACTGGACGCACCTCGTGTACAAACTGGACAATCTCTTTCGGAGTATCAGGGTTTCGGACGAGAACTCATCTCTTACCCGGGCACTTCAATGTTTTTTAAACTTATTTGAACTCCAGCTTATTTTTGTGTTCGGTATGCATCATTCAAAGCGAAGTCATCAATTTCCAACATGTTCTGACATCATTTGCTGTTTTCAGTCATTTACCGATTTGTTTAGAGAGCTAAATGACG
>NW_025239489.1:900-1673 GCF_018294505.1 Triticum aestivum
ACTTCAATGTTTTTTAAACTTATTTGAACTCCAGCCAATTTTTGCGTTCACTAGGCATCATTCAAAGCGACGTCATCAATTTCCAACACGTTCTGACATCATTTGCTATTTTTCAGTCATTTACCGATTTGTTTAGGGAGCTAAATGACGGTGAAATTGAAATCACTACAAAATGAACTCTGAAAATGTTGGAACTTGGCATGGTATCATCATTTCGCCCGCATAGCATGTGCAAAAGAGTAGAGAGGGTCACGGCGAAAACTGGACGCACCTCGTGTACAAACTGGACAATCTCTTTCGGAGTATCAGGGTTTCGGACGAGAACTCATCTGTTGCACGGGCACTTCAATGTTTTTTAAACTTATTTGAACTCCAGCCTATTTTTGCGTTCAGTATGCATCATTCGAAGCGACGTCATCAATTTCCAACACGTTCTGACATCATTTGCTGTTTTTCAGTCATTTACCGATTTGGTTAGGGAGCTAAATGACCGTGAAATTGAAAATCACTACAAAATGAACTCTGAAAATGTTGGAACTTGGCATGGTATCATCGTTTTGCCCGCATAGCTTGTGCAAAAGAGTAGAGAGGCTCACGGCGAAAACTGGACGCACCTCGTGTACAAACTGGACAATCTCTTTCGGAGTATCAGGGTTTCGAACGAGAACCCATCTGTTACACGGGCACTTCAATGTTTATTAAACTTATTTGAACTCCAGCCTATTTTTGCATTCAGTATCCATCATTCAAAGCGACGTCATCAATTTCCAACA
>NW_025239489.1:1683-2799 GCF_018294505.1 Triticum aestivum
ACGGGCACTTCAATGTTTTTTAAACTTATTTGAACTCCAGCCTATTTTTGCATTCAGTATCCATCATTCAAAGCGACGTCATCAATTTCCAACACGTTCTGACATCATTTGCTGTTTTTCAGTCATTTACCGATTTGGTTAGGGAGCTAAATGACCGTGAAATTGAAAATCACTACAAAATGAACTCTGAAAATGTTGGAACTTGGCATGGTATCATCGTTTTGCCCGCATAGCTTGTGCAAAAGAGTAGAGAGGCTCACGGCGAAAACTGGACGCACCTCGTGTACAAACTGGACAATCTCTTTCGGAGTATCAGGCTTTCGAACGAGAACCCATCTGTTACACGGGCACTTCAATGTTTTTTAAACTTATTTGAACTCCAGCCTATTTTTGCATTCAGTATGCATCATTCCAAGCGACGTCATCAATTTCCAACACGTTCTGACATCATTTGCTGTTTTTTAGTCATTTACCGATTTGGTTAGGGAGCTAAATGACCGTGAAATTGAAAATCACTACAAAATGAACTCTGAAAATGTTGGAACTTGGCATGGTATCATCGTTTCGCCTGCATAGCATGTGCAAAAGACTAGAGAGGGTCACGGCGAAAACTGGATGCACCTCGTGTACAAACTGGACAATCTCTTTCGGAGTATCCGTGTTTCGGACGAGAACCCATCTGTTACACGGGCACTTCAATGTTTTTTAAACTTATTTGAACTCCAGCCTATTTTTGCATTCAGTATGCATCATTCAAAGCGACGTCATCAATTTCCAACACGTTCTGACATCATTTGCTGTTTTTCAGTCATTTACCGATTTGGTTAGGGAGCTAAATGACCGTGAAATTGAAAATCACTACAAAATGAACTCTGAAAATGTTGGAACTTGGCATGGTATCATCGTTTTGCCCGGATAGCTTGTGCAAAAGAGTAGAGAGGCTCACGGCGAAAACTGGACGCACCTCGTGTACAAACTGGACAATCTCTTTCGGAGTATCAGGGTTTCGAACGAGAACCCATCTGTTACAGAGGCACTTCAATGTTTATTAAACTTATTTGAACTCCAGCCTATTTTTGCATTCAGTATGCATCATTCCAAGCGACGTCATCAATT
>NW_025239489.1:3324-3877 GCF_018294505.1 Triticum aestivum
ACTCCAGCCTATTTTTGCGTTCAGTATGCATCATTCAAAGTGACGTCATCAATTTCCAACACGTTCTAACATCATTTGCTGTTTTTCAGTCATTTACCGATTTGTTTAGAGAGCTAAGTGACGGTGAAATTGAAAATCACTACAAAAAGAACTCTGAAAATGTTGGAACTTGGCATGGTATCCTCATTTCACCCGCATAGCATGTGCAAAAGAGTAGAGAGGGTTACGGCGAAAACAGGACGCACCTCGTGTACAAACTGGACACTCTCTTTCGGAGTATCAGGGTTTCGGACGAGAACTCATCTGTTACCCGGGCACTTAAATGTTTTTTAAACTTATTTGAACTCCAGCCTATTTTTGTGTTCGGTATTCATCATTCAAAGCGACGTCATCAATTTCCAACACGTTCTGACATCATTTGCTGTTTTCAGTCATTTACCGATTTGTTTAGAGAGGTAAATGACGGTGAAATTGAAAATCACTACAAAATGAACTCTGAAAATGTTGGAACTTGGCATGGTATCATCATTTCACCCGCATAGCATGTGCAAAA
>NW_025239490.1:0-3877 GCF_018294505.1 Triticum aestivum
GACCTGATAACCTTTGAAGTGACCTGCAACAAAATCCACCTCTCGACGATATGCTGCCATGAGTGGGTCCTTGGAATCCCAAGTACCAGACACTTGTTGAGCCACCAGATCCGAGTCACCGAAGCACTTAACTCGGCTTAGATTAATCTCTTTAGCCATCTGAAGACCATGGAGTAAAGCCTCATATTCAGCTGCATTGTTAGTGCAAGGGAACATTAAACGGAGAACATAACAAAACTTATCACCTCATGGGGAAGTTAATACGACTCCAGCCCCCGAGAGGGAGCTGGAGCAAGAGAAGGAGCGGGAGCTGGTCCTCTGCAAGATTTTCTACCAGACGAACACTAGGGCCAGGAGTAAAAAGATTATAAGTTAGTTTGGTATTGGTAGTTGTACTACCTTGTTGTCCGCAAGTTGGTATTGTTGTTAACAATCTTTTGGTATGAACTTGCATTTGCTTCCAACCATCATGCCGAGGGTCAACGTGGATATAAAGCTGAATCATTTGCTTCGAAACGAATTTTCAGGCACCTGATTTTTATTTGATGGGTAGCATAAGCACCCGCCGTTCGAATTCCCAGTTCTCCAATTTTTTTGAAACAAGTGCATGCACTTATTATCATGATAAAAAACAATATGCGTGCTGCATCCCAGTTATCAGTCTGTACTTGCAGAATTCTCTCGTTTATTGAGCACGTATATTGTTTTTTCAGGTCGAGCAAGTTTCAACTGGGCTGTAGACTGCCCAAGGTTGGTTTTGTTTTTAATAGGCCCAGCCCATGACGACAACGGGGCAAAAAGATCCAGCAGGTATCTACTGGCCTTTGGCCCGCCAGCGTTAGTTATATTTTGTCTTACAACATCTGCAGGCAGTTTTTTCTACTGAATCAAACACACAGCCCAGTTCTATTTTCCTCTTGAAACGCATGTCCTACATCCGTTTTCTAATCTCTACCTATAGTTTTACTAGTTCATATACACGTATCATTATATTGAAAACACATAAAATTCCTTTTTCATATTTACATCCTGTTTTTTGTTGTTTTTTCCCACCCAGCGCTGATTTTTTTACCACTGGTTTTCCCTTAAACCAACTCAATTGTCCCACGTCTTATTTGCTTACAAAAACAAAACGATTTTTTGGCAAATCAATAAGTTCTTAAAAAATGTTTATCATTTCGGGATTACAATAGTTCGGACTCCACCGAAATATGCAAAATAAGGTTGAACTTTTTGACCGTGGTCCTGGGCAGAAAATGGGTTGTAATAAATTACTTAAGAATTAGCAAATGGGTTGCAAATTATAAAAAAATAGCAAATGGGCTTTATGTTGTCTGCCACAGATTTGGAGGCTGACTTGTGGGCCTACTAAGTGCATGCGTACACAAGGTTTCTCAAAAAAGAAACTTACTCAACAATCGACTCTAGCAGTGTCAGACCGTTAGATGTCAATCTAACGGCAATCGTGCTTCTTCAGTCTCTGATCTTCCTGCCCCAGCCGCCCAAACCAGCGCCGTCGGAACCGCCTCCTCCCGCCTCCCGTGGCCGGCAGTGCTGTCGGGCAGGCCTCACGGCCCCATCATACTCGCATCCCTGGCCTATCTATCCCTCTACTCACCCATACCTCCTGTTATTTTCTAGCAACGGCAGCCAAACCAGTCAACCCTCGTACTCTCCACCGCGTGGGCAGCCACTGCCGTGTCTTCCCCGGCTCCGTGTCGTTCGCTTCGTAGGCCTCGCCGTCGTCCATCGCCCTGGTGCTCTCGGTGTGGCGTGGTCAACGATGTCCATCCAACGGCCGTAGTGCTTCTTCAACCTCTGGTCTTCTTGCCCCAGCCGCCCAAAGCAGCGCCGGTCGTGCCGCATGCTCCTGCCTCCCGTGGCCGGCTGTGCTGTCGCGGAGGCCTCACCGTCCCCATACTACTCCCACCGCTGGCTAGGCCACCCCTCCACTCACCCACTCCCCCTGTTATTCTGCGGCGACGGCAGCCTCACACTGCAGCCGAACCAGTGAACCCTCGTACTCCTCTCCGCGTGGGCATCCACTGCCGCGTCTTCCCCGGCTCCGCGTCGTCCCCTTCCTAGGCCTCGCCGTCGTCCACCGCCGTGGTGCTCTCGGCGCGGCGTGGTCAATGTGGTCAACGACCGACTTCCATCGGAAGAGTACTGTACGTCGAGAGGCTGACAACTGGGTCCACGGCAGCCGCAAGGAAGTGCCTCCTTATTACGCGCAAAATAATTTTTCCTCCACCTGACGGCAGGGACCCACCGGACGGGCCACCAGTATTTCATGGAAAAAACGGTTCCCCCCTGACTGGTGGGACCCACCGGACGGGCCACCGTATTTCACGAAAAAAACGTTTGCCCCTGACTGCTGGGACCCACCAGACGGACCACCGTATTTCGCGAAAAAAACGTTCCCCCCACCGTCAGCTCGGACCCACCGGAAGTGCCTCCTTATTACGCACAGAAAAATGAATACTACCCCTGCTAGCTGGGACCAACCATGGCGGGGGGCTGACTTGTGGGCCTACTAAGTTGACGGGGACAGAGGGCTTTGTCAACTTAGTCAATATGAACGATTCTAGCTCCAGTGACCGTACGATGTCCATCCAACGGCCGTAGTGCTTCTTCAACCTCTGGTCTTTTTGCTCCAGCCGCCCAAAGCTGCGCCGGTCATGCCGCATGCTCCTGCCTCCTGTGGCCGGCTGTGCTGCCGCAGAGGCCTCACCGCCCCCTACCATTCCCACCGCTGGCCAAGCCCTGCGGCGATGGCAGCCTCACACTGCCGCCGAACCAGTGAACACTCGTACTCCTGTCCGCGCGGGCTTCCAATGCCGCGTCTTCCCCGGCTCCGCGTCGTCCCCTTCCCAGGCCTCGCCGTCGTCCACCGCCGTGGTGCTCTCCGCGCGGCGTGGTCAACGTGGTCAAGGAACGACTTCCATCGGAAGAGTACTGTACGTGGAGAGGCGGACAGCTGGGTCCACGGCCACAGCCCAGTTTTTTTGTGATTTGCCAAGTAAGTCGCTTTGTCAGGCCTGTTGGGCTGCAAATCATTCAAGACGAGGAGAGCTTTCATTCGGCTGGCCGAGAAAATGGCCCATCAGTAATGAGAAATGGGCTGTACATTTTTAAAACACATCAAACCGGCAATTAGTTTCAAATATCTTTTTTTTCATTTCGAGATTTTAAATTACATTAATTTTTATGCATGGAGAATTTGTTGGATTTTATATTCATATACATTTATTTTTAAAATCAGTTTGAATGTGAGTCGAAATTTCGGGATTAAAAACAGTTCGGACCGCACCGAAATATGCAAAATTTCGTATAATTTTTTAACCGTGGCCACAATATGGGCTCTAATGCTAACAAAAAGAATATGGGCTCCAAAAAAACCTTAATAATTAGCAAATGGGCTGTAAATTATTAGAAATAATGGCAGATGGGTTGTATGCTGTTTTCCACAGATTTGAGGCTTTCCTAAAAAAAAGGTTGACGCACAAGCAGTGACTGTTGGATGGCCATCCAACGGCCATCGTGCTTCTTCAATCTCTACTCTTCCTGCTCCAGCCGCTCAAACAAGCGCCGGCGGGACTGCCTGCTCCCTCCTCCCCGCGGCCGGCTCTGCTGCCGCGCAGGCCTCACCGCCCCACCGTACTCCCATCGCTGGCCTAGCCATCCCTCTACTCACCCACACCTGTTGTTATTCTCCGGCGACGGCTGACGAACCAGTAAACCCTCGTATACTCGTACTCCCCTCCGCGTGGGAAACAACTGCCGAGTCTTCCCTGCCTCCGTGTCGTTCCCTTCCTAGGCCTCGCCGTCGTCCACCGACCTAGTGCTCTCGGCGCGGCCTGGTCAATGTGGTCAACGA
>NW_025239491.1:0-3876 GCF_018294505.1 Triticum aestivum
TGAAGAAGACCAAAGCTGGACCAAAGCCTGAAACTGAGTGCTTACACTGCAAAGAAAATGGTCACTGGAAGCGGAAATGCCCTGAATATTTGGTGGATAAGAAGGATGGCAAAGTGAACAAGGGTATATTTGATATACAGGTTATTGATGTGTGCTTTACTAGTGTTTATAGTAGCCCCTAAGTATTTGATACTTGTTCGGTTGCTAAGATTAGTAACTCGAAACTGGAGTTACAGAATAAACAAAGACTAGTTGAAGGGGAAGTGGCGATGAGTGTTGGAAGTAGTTCCAAGATTTATATGATCATCATCGCACACTCCCTATACTTTCGGGATTAGTGTTAAACCTAAATAAATGTTATTTGGCGTTTGCATTGAGCATGAATATGATTTGATCATGTTTATTGCAATATGGTTATTCATTTAAAATTAGAGAATAATTGTTGTTCTATTTAAATGAATAAAACCTTCAATGGTCATACACCCAACGAAAATAGTTTGTTGGCTCTCGATCGTAGTGATGCACATATTCATAATATTGATGCCAAAAGATGCAAAGTTAATAATGATAGTGCAAATTATTTGTGGCACTGCCGTTTTTGGTCATCTCGGTGTAAAGCGCATGAAGAAACTCTATAAAGATGGATTTTCGGAATCACTTGGTTATGAATCATTTGATGCTTGCGAACCATGCCTTTTGTGCAAGACGACTAAAACTCCGTTCTCCGAAACAATGGAACAAGCTACTGACTTATTGGAAATAATACATACCGATGTATGCGATCCAATGAGTGTTGATGCTCGTGGCAAGTATCATTATTTTCTGACCTTCACAAGATGATTTTAGCAGATATGGGTATATCTACTTGATGAAACATAAGTCTGAAATAGTTGAAAAGTTCAAAGAATTTCAGAGTGAAGTGAAAAAATCATCGTAACAAGAAAATAAAGTTTCTGCGATCTGATCGCGGAGATGAATATTTGAGTTACGAGTTTGGTCTTCAATTAAAACAATGTGGAATAGTTTCACAGCTCACGCCACCTGGAACACCACAACGTTATGGTGTGTCCAAACATCGTAACCGCACTTTACTGGATATAGTGCGATCTATGATGTCTCTTACTGATTTACCACTATTGTTGTTGGGTTATGCATTAGAGACAGCTGCATTCACGTTAAAAGGGCACCATCTAAATCCATTGAGACGACACCATATGAACTGTGGTTTAGCAAGAAACCCAAGTTGTCGTTTCTTAAAGTTTGGGGCTGCGATGCTTATGTGAAAAAGTTTCATCCTGATAAGCTCGAATCCAAATCTGAGAAGTGCGTCTTCATAGAATACCCAAAGGAATTGTTGGGTACACCTTCTATCACAGATCCGAAGGCAAGATATTCGTTGCTAAAAATGGATCCTTTCTAGAGAAGGAGTTTCTCTCGAAAGAAGTGAGTGGGAGAAAAGTAGAACTTGATGAGGTAACTGTACCTTCTCCCGAATTGGAAAATTGTTCATCACCGAAATCAGTTCCAGTGATTTCTACACCAATTAGTGAGGAAGCTAATGATGATGATCATGAAACTTCAAATCAAATTACTACAGAACCTCGTAGGTCTTCCAGAGTATGGTCCGCACCAGAGTGGTACGGTAATCCGCTCTGGAAGTCATGTTACTAGACCATGATGAACCTATGAACTATGAGGAAGCGATGATGAGCCCAGATTCCGCAAAATGGCTTAAGGCCATGAAATCTGAGATGGGATCCATGTATGAGAACATAGTGTGGACTTTGGTGGAGTTGCCCGATGATCGGCAAGCCATATTGTATAAATGGATTTTCAAGAGGAAGACGGACGTTGATAGTAGTGTTACTATCTACAAAGCTCGACTTGTCGCAAAAAGGTTTTTGACAAGTTCAAGGTGTTGACTACAATGAGATTTTCTCAACTGTAGCGATGCTTGAGTCTGTCCGAATCATGTTAGAAATTGCCACAATTTATGAAATCTGGCAAATGGATGTCAAAACTGCATTCCTTAATGGTTTTCTGAAAGAAGAGTTGTATATGATGCAACCAGAAGGTTTTGTCAATCCTAAAGGTACTAACAAAATGTGCATGCTCCAGCGATCCATCTATGGACTGGTGCAAGCATCTCGGAGTTGGAATATACGCTTTGATGAGTTGATCAAAGCATATAGTTTTGTACAGACTTACGGTGAAGCCTGTATTTACAAGAAAGTGAGTGGGAGCACTACAACATTTCTGCTAAGTATATGTGAATGACATATTATTGATCGGAAATAATGTAGAATTATTCTGCAAAGCATAAAGGAGTGTTTGAAAGGAGTTCTTTAAAATAAAGACCTCAGTAAAGCTACTTACATATTAAGCATCAAGATCTATTGAGATAGATCAAGACGCTTGATAAGATTTTCAATGAGTACATACCTTGACAAGATTTTGAAGTAGTTCAAAATGGAACAGTCAAAGAAGGAGTTCTTGCCTGTGTTGCAAGGTGTGAAGTTGAGTAAGACTCAAGACCCGACCATGGCAGAAAATAGAAAGAGAATGAAAAGTCATTCCCTATGCCTCAGTCATAGGTTCTATAAAGTATGCTATGCTGTGAACCAGACCTATTGTACACTCTGCCCTGGTTTGGCAAGGGAGTACAATAGTGATCTAGGAGTAGATCACTGGACATTGGCTAAAATTATCCTTAGTGGAATAAGGATATGTTTCTCAATTATGGAGGTGACAAAAGGTTCGTCGTAAAAGGTTACGTCGATACAAGTTTTGGCACTGATCCAGATGACTCTAAGTCTTAATCTGGATACATATTGAAAGTGGGAGCAATTAGCTAGAGTAGCTCCGTGCAGAGTATTGTAGACATAGAATATTTGCAAAATACATACGGCTCTGAATGTGACAGACCCATTGACTAAACTTCTCTCACGAGCAAAACATGATCATACCTTTGTACTCTTTGGGTGTTAATCACATAGCGATGTGAACTAGATTATTGACTCTAGTAAACCCTTTGGGTGTTGGTCACATGACGATGTGAACTATGGGTGTTAATCATATACATATATGATTATTGGTGTTAAATCACATGGCGATGTGAACTAGATTATTGACTCTAGTGCAAGTGGGAGACTGAAGGAAATATGCCCTAGAGGCAATAATAAAGTTATTATTTATTTCCTCATATCATGATAAATGTTTATTATTCATGCTAGAATTGTATTAATCGGAAACATTATACATGTGTGAATACATAGACCAACATAACGTCACTAGTATGCCTCTACTTGACTAGCTCATTAATCAAAGATGGTTATGTTTCCTAACCATAGACATGTGTTGTCATTTGATTAATGAAATCACATCATTAGTAGAATGATGTGATTGACATGACCCATTCCGTTAGCCTAGCACTTGATCGTTTAGTATGTTGCTATTGCTTTCTTCATGACTTATACATGTTCCTGTAACTATGAGATTATGCAACTCCCGTTTACCGGAGGAACACTTTGGGTGCTACCAAACGTCACAACGTAACTGGGTGATTATAAAGGAGTACTACAGGTGTCTCCGAAGGTACATGTTGGGTTGGCGTATTTTGAGATTAGGTTTTGTCACTCCGATTGTCGGAGAGGTATCTCTGGGCCCTCTCGGTAATGCACATCACTATAAGCCTTGCAAGCAATGTAGCTAATGAGTTAGTTGCGGGATGATGTATTACGGAACGAGTAAAGAGACTTGCCGGTAACGAGATTGAACTAGGTATTGGATACCGACGATCGAATCTCGGGCAAGTAACATACCGATGACAAAGGGAACAACGTATGTTGTTATGCGGTTTGACCGATAAAGATCTTC
>NW_025239492.1:0-3876 GCF_018294505.1 Triticum aestivum
TACTTGACTGCCGGGCTACTCTTTCCACTTCTTCTTGCTCTTCGGGAAGTTCTCCTATCTGAAGGAAACGGACAATCTGCTATGCCCATGCTGGAGCTTGCGGCTCAACAACAAGGACTAAAGGCACATCTGCTGCTGCGGGAACATCCGCTTCTACGGCGAGAACCTGCGGCTCAGCCGAAGCTTGACGTTCCCCGGCAAGCTTGCCAGAGCAAAACTTGTCGGGAGCGTCTGCTTCAACGGAACAAACCCTAGGGCTTGCCGGAGCAGACTGCTCCTCAGCACCCTTGGTGTTGATCTTGAGGACCTTCTTGGCAGCGGCTTCGGGGAGCTCTGCCGGAAAATAGTCACCAGAAATCAACTTCCTCTTCTTGCTCTGTCCAGTTGATGGCGTTACAGATGGTTGAGTCAGTTTGAGCACAAAGATCCCTGGTTCCACAGGTAACTTAAGTGCGGCGCACTTCGATAGGCCATCGGCAATGTCGTTCTGAGCTCTTGGAACATGTTCCATCTGTAGGCTGTCAAAGTGCTCTTCTAGCTTTCTCACTTCATCAACGTAAGCTTCCATCAACGGACTCTGATAATTCTTGTTCACTTGGCGGACGACAAGCTGTGAGTCACCTCTGACAATGAGCTTCTTGATCCCAAGGTCTGCTGCAATCCTGAGACCGGCAAGCAAACCCTCATACTCTGCGGTATTGTTCGTTGCTTGCTCCTTGGGAAAGTGCATCTGGACTACGTACTTGAGGTGCTCTCCGGTGGGTGCAACAAGTAGCACGCCCGCACCGGCGCCTTGCAGCGAAAAGGCACCATCAAAGTACATCAGCCACTCTTTGCTTGCTTCCTTGACGGGGATGCTCGTTTCTAGAATTTCTTCATCTTGTGTTGGCGTCCATTCTGCTATGAACTCCGCCAATGCTCTGCTTTGGATAGTCAAAGTGCTCTCAAACTTGAGGCCAAATCTTGACAGTTCCAGTGCCCACTCGACAATCCTGCCTGTTGCTTCTGGATTTTGCAGTATCCTCTTCAGCGGAAAACGAGTGAGGAATGTGATCTCATGTGCTTGGAAGTAATGGCGCAGCTTTCTCGAGGCCATGAGAAGGCCGAAAAGCAATTTCTGCACACCAGAGTACCTTGACCTAGCCCCCTGCAGAAGGGAACTGACAAAGTAAACTGGGCGCTACACCATTCTTTTCTGCATCTTCTCACGCGCCTGCGCAGATCCATCTTTGTCGGGACCAGAGCTTGCCGATGAAGTCCCCTGCTTGTCGCTGGATGCATCTGCCGTGGTTGTTGGCTCATCGTCCGCCTCCCTCTCTACTACTAATGCAACACTAACCACTTGATTGGTTGCCGCTATATATAGCAGCAACTTCTCTTGTGGCTTAGGTGCGACAAGTATTGGAGTGGAGGACAGGTATCTCTTTAAGTCCTGTAGTGAAGCCTCCGCTTCCGGAGTCCATTTCATTGGACCTGCCTTTTTCAATATTTTAAAAAATGGCAGGGCGCGCTCAGCAGACCTAGAGATAAACCTGCTGAGAGCAGCTATGCAACCGGCAAGTCTTCGTACACCCTTGACGCACTTTGGTGCTTCAATCTGCTCAATGGCCTTGATCTTGTCGGGATTGGCCTCAATTCCCCGCTGAGACACGAAGAACCCGAGAAGCTTGCCGGAGGGGACTCCAAACACACACTTCTCGGGGTTAAGCTTGAGGTTGATCTTGCGCAGATTTGCAAAGGTTTCATCTAAATCTTGAATCAGAGTCGCCTTGTCCTTGCTCTTGACCACTATGTCATCCATGTAGGCTTCCACATTTCTGTGCATTTGCGGCTCAAAAGCGTCATGGACTACCCTTGCAAATGTTGAACCAGCATTCTTTAAACCGAAAGGCATCCGTACGAAATAGTATGTGCCACATGGGGTGATGAATGCGGTCTTCTCCTCATCCTCTTCTGCCATGAAGATCTGATGGTATCCTGAGTATGCATCAAGAAATGAAAGCAAGTCAAATCCGGCCGTGGAGTCAACAATCTGGTCGATGCGCGGCAAGGGAAATGGGTCTTTGGGACAAGCTTTATTGACATCGGTAAAGTCGATACAAAGCCTCCATTTCCCGTTTGCCTTGCGCACGACTACAGGGTTGGCCAACCGCGTAGGATGGATCACTCCTCTGACAGGGCCTGCTGCTTCCAACTTCTTGATTTCTTCTGCGATGAATTCTTGGCGCTCCACTGCCTGCTTCCTAACTTTCTGCTTGACGGGCCGCGCATGAGGACAGACGGCAAGATGGTGCTCGATTACTTTCCTGGGAACATCGGGGATGTCAGACGGTTGCCACGCAAATACGTCGACGTTCGCCCACAGGAAAGCAACGAGCGCGCTTTCCTATTTAGGGTCGAGAGTGGCACTGATGGTGAAGGTACCACCAGTGCCATCCTCCTTGGCGGACACCTTCTTGGTCTCTGGTGGAGCTGCCATTGTCTTCTTACACTTGCCGGTGGAGCTCGATGGTGCGTCCTCGACGGTAGCGCAGCACTCCGAAGAGGTGCGCTTGCCGGAGTGGGCATCAGAACTCTTGCCGGACTTGGTCTGCTTCTTCGCCCCGGGAGCTTCAACGGCAAGTGACTTGCGATCTGTTGCAGCAGCTGCTTCCCGGTAGATCTTGTTGGCGCAGATAAGAGCATCCTTCTTGTCGCTAGGGACAGAGATGACACTTATCGGGCCTGGCATCTTCAGCATGTTGTATGCATAGTGAGAGGCTGCCATGAATTGGGCGAGTGCTAGACGGACGAGTATCCCATTGTAAGGCAATGGAAAGTCAGCAACGTCAAAAGTGACCCTCTCAGTCCTGAAGTTCAACTCGCTTGCAAATGTCACCGGCAACGTGATCTTTCCCTTTGGCTTGCTCCTTCCCGGATTGATTCCTTGGAATGTGCCGGTCTCTTCGAGCTCGCCATCAGGGATCTGGAGTTTCTGGAGTACCGCGTAGGAGATCAGGTTCAAGCCGGCCCCGTCGTCAACTAGCATCTTAGTGACCTTGAGGTTGCGGATAGTTGGTGAAACCAACATCGGCAAGCACCCGACCGCAGTTATGCGATCAGGGTGGTCCTCAATATCAAAGATGATAGGCGTGCTGGACCATTTCAGAGGCTTGCGTGACTCGACGGGTGGTTCTGCCGCATTGACTTCCCGCACCCACCGCTTGTGCTGGCGGTGTGAAGTATGCAGAGAAGCACCACCGTCAACGCACAGGACCTCTGTGGCTTTCTGGAACTCCTGCCCATCGGTCTCGTCATCATCCATATCTTCATCGTCATCGTCATCTTCATCCTTGTCGCGGCCGCGGGTAGGTCTATCTCCTTGCCGCTGCTTGGCCTTGCCGCGGCGTCCTCCTCGGCCGGGGCGTTTCTTGCCGGCTCCTCCAGCACCTTCCTGGGCCTTCTCCTTGTCGTGTCGCTCGTATTCAGGCTTTTCCTGCTCGACAAGCTGCTCGACCTTCTTGCAGCTCTGGAGGTCATGGCCCTTGGTGCGGTGGATCTTGCAGTACTGCTTGTTGGTGCCGTCCTGTTTGTCGGCGACCGCCACAACCTGGTAGTTGGTGCCTGCGGCAATCTCCCCGCCGGAGCTACCAGCTTTGGCTTTCTTGGCGCCACCTCCGTTGCCGGACTGCTCAACAACTAGCACATCTTTGCCTTTCTTCTTCCTGTTGTTCCGCCGCCGGTTTTTTCTTTGCCGGGGCAGCCTCCTCACTATCAGATCCTCCTGCTTCTGTATTCTCTCCGGGGAGTTTCCTCCCTTCCTCAGCACGTGCACACTTGTCGGCCAGGGCATATAGCTCACTGACGTCTCTGATCTTGCACATCGCCATCTCCTCC
>NW_025239493.1:0-3876 GCF_018294505.1 Triticum aestivum
GACCTGATAACCTTTGAAGTGACCTGCAACAAAATCCACCTCTCGACGATATGCTGCCATGAGTGGGTCCTTGGAATCCCAAGTACCAGACACTTGTTGAGCCACCAGATCCGAGTCACCGAAGCACTTAACTCGGCTTAGATTAATCTCTTTAGCCATCTGAAGACCATGGAGTAAAGCCTCATATTCAGCTGCATTGTTAGTGCAAGGGAACATTAAACGGAGAACATAACAAAACTTATCACCTCATGGGGAAGTTAATACGACTCCAGCCCCCGAGAGGGAGCTGGAGCAAGAGAAGGAGCGGGAGCTGGTCCTCTGCAAGATTTTCTACCAGACGAACACTAGGGCCAGGAGTAAAAAGATTATAAGTTAGTTTGGTATTGGTAGTTGTACTACCTTGTTGTCCGCAAGTTGGTATTGTTGTTAACAATCTTTTGGTATGAACTTGCATTTGCTTCCAACCATCATGCCGAGGGTCAACGTGGATATAAAGCTGAATCATTTGCTTCGAAACGAATTTTCAGGCACCTGATTTTTATTTGATGGGTAGCATAAGCACCCGCCGTTCGAATTCCCAGTTCTCCAATTTTTTTGAAACAAGTGCATGCACTTATTATCATGATAAAAAACAATATGCGTGCTGCATCCCAGTTATCAGTCTGTACTTGCAGAATTCTCTCGTTTATTGAGCACGTATATTGTTTTTTCAGGTCGAGCAAGTTTCAACTGGGCTGTAGACTGCCCAAGGTTGGTTTTGTTTTTAATAGGCCCAGCCCATGACGACAACGGGGCAAAAAGATCCAGCAGGTATCTACTGGCCTTTGGCCCGCCAGCGTTAGTTATATTTTGTCTTACAACATCTGCAGGCAGTTTTTTCTACTGAATCAAACACACAGCCCAGTTCTATTTTCCTCTTGAAACGCATGTCCTACATCCGTTTTCTAATCTCTACCTATAGTTTTACTAGTTCATATACACGTATCATTATATTGAAAACACATAAAATTCCTTTTTCATATTTACATCCTGTTTTTTGTTGTTTTTTCCCACCCAGCGCTGATTTTTTTACCACTGGTTTTCCCTTAAACCAACTCAATTGTCCCACGTCTTATTTGCTTACAAAAACAAAACGATTTTTTGGCAAATCAATAAGTTCTTAAAAAATGTTTATCATTTCGGGATTACAATAGTTCGGACTCCACCGAAATATGCAAAATAAGGTTGAACTTTTTGACCGTGGTCCTGGGCAGAAAATGGGTTGTAATAAATTACTTAAGAATTAGCAAATGGGTTGCAAATTATAAAAAAATAGCAAATGGGCTTTATGTTGTCTGCCACAGATTTGGAGGCTGACTTGTGGGCCTACTAAGTGCATGCGTACACAAGGTTTCTCAAAAAAGAAACTTACTCAACAATCGACTCTAGCAGTGTCAGACCGTTAGATGTCAATCTAACGGCAATCGTGCTTCTTCAGTCTCTGATCTTCCTGCCCCAGCCGCCCAAACCAGCGCCGTCGGAACCGCCTCCTCCCGCCTCCCGTGGCCGGCAGTGCTGTCGGGCAGGCCTCACGGCCCCATCATACTCGCATCCCTGGCCTATCTATCCCTCTACTCACCCATACCTCCTGTTATTTTCTAGCAACGGCAGCCAAACCAGTCAACCCTCGTACTCTCCACCGCGTGGGCAGCCACTGCCGTGTCTTCCCCGGCTCCGTGTCGTTCGCTTCGTAGGCCTCGCCGTCGTCCATCGCCCTGGTGCTCTCGGTGTGGCGTGGTCAACGATGTCCATCCAACGGCCGTAGTGCTTCTTCAACCTCTGGTCTTCTTGCCCCAGCCGCCCAAAGCAGCGCCGGTCGTGCCGCATGCTCCTGCCTCCCGTGGCCGGCTGTGCTGTCGCGGAGGCCTCACCGTCCCCATACTACTCCCACCGCTGGCTAGGCCACCCCTCCACTCACCCACTCCCCCTGTTATTCTGCGGCGACGGCAGCCTCACACTGCAGCCGAACCAGTGAACCCTCGTACTCCTCTCCGCGTGGGCATCCACTGCCGCGTCTTCCCCGGCTCCGCGTCGTCCCCTTCCTAGGCCTCGCCGTCGTCCACCGCCGTGGTGCTCTCGGCGCGGCGTGGTCAATGTGGTCAACGACCGACTTCCATCGGAAGAGTACTGTACGTCGAGAGGCTGACAACTGGGTCCACGGCAGCCGCAAGGAAGTGCCTCCTTATTACGCGCAAAATAATTATTCCTCCACCTGACGGCAGGGACCCACCGGACGGGCCACCAGTATTTCATGGAAAAAACGGTTCCCCCCTGACTGGTGGGACCCACCGGACGGGCCACCGTATTTCACGAAAAAACGTTTGCCCCTGACTGCTGGGACCCACCAGACGGACCACCGTATTTCGCGAAAAAAACGTTCCCCCCACCGTCAGCTCGGACCCACCGGAAGTGCCTCCTTATTACGCACAGAAAAATGAATACTACCCCTGCTAGCTGGGACCAACCATGGCGGGGGGCTGACTTGTGGGCCTACTAAGTTGACGGGGACAGAGGGCTTTGTCAACTTAGTCAATATGAACGATTCTAGCTCCAGTGACCGTACGATGTCCATCCAACGGCCGTAGTGCTTCTTCAACCTCTGGTCTTTTTGCTCCAGCCGCCCAAAGCTGCGCCGGTCATGCCGCATGCTCCTGCCTCCTGTGGCCGGCTGTGCTGCCGCAGAGGCCTCACCGCCCCCTACCATTCCCACCGCTGGCCAAGCCCTGCGGCGATGGCAGCCTCACACTGCCGCCGAACCAGTGAACACTCGTACTCCTGTCCGCGCGGGCTTCCAATGCCGCGTCTTCCCCGGCTCCGCGTCGTCCCCTTCCCAGGCCTCGCCGTCGTCCACCGCCGTGGTGCTCTCCGCGCGGCGTGGTCAACGTGGTCAAGGAACGACTTCCATCGGAAGAGTACTGTACGTGGAGAGGCGGACAGCTGGGTCCACGGCCACAGCCCAGTTTTTTTGTGATTTGCCAAGTAAGTCGCTTTGTCAGGCCTGTTGGGCTGCAAATCATTCAAGACGAGGAGAGCTTTCATTCGGCTGGCCGAGAAAATGGCCCATCAGTAATGAGAAATGGGCTGTACATTTTTAAAACACATCAAACCGGCAATTAGTTTCAAATATCTTTTTTTTCATTTCGAGATTTTAAATTACATTAATTTTTATGCATGGAGAATTTGTTGGATTTTATATTCATATACATTTATTTTTAAAATCAGTTTGAATGTGAGTCGAAATTTCGGGATTAAAAACAGTTCGGACCGCACCGAAATATGCAAAATTTCGTATAATTTTTTAACCGTGGCCACAATATGGGCTCTAATGCTAACAAAAAGAATATGGGCTCCAAAAAAACCTTAATAATTAGCAAATGGGCTGTAAATTATTAGAAATAATGGCAGATGGGTTGTATGCTGTTTTCCACAGATTTGAGGCTTTCCTAAAAAAAAGGTTGACGCACAAGCAGTGACTGTTGGATGGCCATCCAACGGCCATCGTGCTTCTTCAATCTCTACTCTTCCTGCTCCAGCCGCTCAAACAAGCGCCGGCGGGACTGCCTGCTCCCTCCTCCCCGCGGCCGGCTCTGCTGCCGCGCAGGCCTCACCGCCCCACCGTACTCCCATCGCTGGCCTAGCCATCCCTCTACTCACCCACACCTGTTGTTATTCTCCGGCGACGGCTGACGAACCAGTAAACCCTCGTATACTCGTACTCCCCTCCGCGTGGGAAACAACTGCCGAGTCTTCCCTGCCTCCGTGTCGTTCCCTTCCTAGGCCTCGCCGTCGTCCACCGACCTAGTGCTCTCGGCGCGGCCTGGTCAATGTGGTCAACGA
>NW_025239494.1:0-3875 GCF_018294505.1 Triticum aestivum
TAGGGAAGAATCCTTGAGGATTTCAAGACCTCCATTGGGAGAAGACTACCACCAAGACCCCTCTTCCTTTGGATTTGGGATGAACTTTGCCATTGTATCTTTCCTTTGATTGTGTTTGAGACTTGTGGATCTTGTGTTGTTACTCTAGTGGATGTGTAATCGGGAATTGTTGGAGTGATTGTTCCTTTGTGTTCATCCTTGTGTTCTTGTGATTTCTCTCCATTTTCCCCCTCCAAGTGTGAAAAGGTCCTTCCTAGGGTTCTACCCTACATCACAAGTATAACGGGAATGGCACAAGGGCTTAAGCTTTCACGTACATGACCGTTGTCGATGAGTTGTTGTACTTGTCGTTGAATCTCCTTTGTCTTGTCGGGGTTGACGCGGTAGGGAGCTTTGTTTGGAAGAGGAGCGCCGGGGATGAGGTCGATTCGATGCTCAATGCCTCGAAGAGGAGGGAGACCCGGAGGTAGCTCATCGGGGAAAACATCTTGAAATTCTTAGAAAAGAGATTGAAACTCCAAAGGTACCTCGTGAGCGGTGTTAGTTTTAGGTTCTCCATCCTTGCACACAAGGACAAAGTGCATCACACTCGATGAGTTCTCACACACTTCTCTCATCTCACTTTTAGTGGCAAATAGTACGAGGTTTTTCTCTCTAGGCCAAGAGGCGCTCAAGTTTGGTTTGTGGCTCTCACTCACTTTTGGGTGGCTCACTTTCTCACTCTTCTCTCCATGATGGGTGGCTTGCTTGTCGGCTATCACTTGACTAGGAGACATAGGTCGTAGCACATACTCCTTACCTTTCATCTTGAAGCTATAGTGATTGGTACGCCCATTGTGGATGACACCACGGTCGAATTGCCATGATCGACCAAGAAGGAGGTGGCAAACGGTCATTGGGACCACATCACACTCCAAAGAGTCCTCATATGCACCAATTTTGAAGGAGACATGGACCGTATGCTCAACTCGTATAGTGCCAAAGTCACTTAGCCATTGAACCTTGTAGGGGCGCGGGTGCTTCTTCTTGACCAATTGAAGCTTGGAGCATAGTTCTTCACTTGCCAAGTTGTGGCAACTACCTCCATCGATGATGACCTTGACGGACCTTCCATTGATGCCGGCCTTGGTGTGGAAGATGTGGCATCGTTGGTCTTCTTCTTGTTGATGTTGAAGGGTCAAGACCTTGGAGACAACGAGAGCGGGGCTCGTATCTTCATCACAAAAGACTTGATCATCTTCATCCTCGTTCACGCGCCGGTGCATGGCCACTTGCTCAAGAGCTTCCATTTCATCTTCACTCATTGATTCGTAGGTGCCATCGTCTTTGAGGATCATGGTGCGCTTGTTTGTGCATTCATAGGACTTGTGGCCTCGGCCTCCGCAAGTGAAACATTTGAAGGAGCTTGTCTTTACGGTCTTGTCGGTCGGAGTAGATGAAGAAGCACGCTACTTGATGTTGCTTGTAGTAGGAGGAAGACGACTTGAACTTGCCGATGTTTTCTTGTAACTTGACTTGTCATCGTTGCTTGGAGAAGGCTTGGTTGATGTAGATGTTGGAGGAGTTGTTGAAGCTTGGATGTTGGAGAAGCCGTATGTCTTGGATGAGTACTTGGCGTACTTGAAGTCATCTTGCACTTGACGTGATGAGGACATCAATACCATTGTTACACCCACAGCCCCTACTGCTATACATACTGGACCAATTACTAGAGCTCGCGCACGCCAATTAAATTACCAGGTTCTTTCGTTTCTTGGTAATGATTCTAATGTTCATGAGAATATGATGCTGCCTAAATTGGATACATTTGTTTTGCTTACAAATGAAGGGCCTAGCTTGGAGAAGGATGAACATTGGAGCAAGAACAAGCATGGAGATGATGGCATGCGCAAGGGGAACAAGAACGGAGTTACAAGTGATGATTTCAGGACGTTGAAGCCACCACAATGAGTGCATGAAGCCTTGGACGAAATATACAAGATGCTACTTCATAATTTTTGTCCAGAGGCTATTCTAGGTGTTGCGTCACCTTATTATTTGGTCAGGCCGATGTATTTTCGAAATACTTGAGTATAGGTTGTTTTTAGAGTCTGTATATGTGGGGAAACAAGAGATAGGGTTGGTTTCGGAGCCCTTCCCCAAGTGCCACGAAATTCCCCCCTCTTCCTCCATATATACAACCCTTAGGGCATCGTTTAGACTTTGGGTTTTGTTTATATTAAAAGTTCGCCATAGCTGCAACTTCGCGTACTACATTTGTGTTCAACGACCAGACAAAGGCATCTCAGAACCCCACCTTGATCAATAAAGCTTTCCTCTTATATTCGCAATATCCAGATTGCAATCTTAGTTTCTTGCTTGTTCTTGGTTTGCCTGCAGGAAACAGACCTTCGTGGTCAGGTTGATCGTGCTCCGACGTGGTCTATAACCTCTCGGAGTTGGTTTAGTGATTTCTAAGGCGCGACGTCCTCGCACGTTCGTAGTCGAATCGTCAAAGTGGACTTCCACCAAAGCGATATCCATCATCTCATCGAAAGACGGGACACCTTTGCCTCTATCAAGACGTTCCGCCTTTGTAGCTTGATGCACGAGCTCAATGAGGTTGGAGTAGGGTTGGAAGTCGGCGATCTTCTTGATGGGATGATTGAGTCCATTCAAGAAACGTGCCATTGTTTGCTCATCATCTTCCGTGACATTGGCTCGAATTGATGAGGACATGACTACCTTGGATACGACCAAAAATATTGCATACATGCATATTCGTCTGGTGATTTCTAATGCAAACTATTCAATAATCTATTTATGTTATCCAGAACAAAAATACTTCACACACTTTTGTGTTTTGTCTAATTGTAGGTGTATGGGACATTTGTACAATCCACATATGAAGATAAGGGAAAAGGAGAAGTTTAGGTTGTGTTCAAAAAGTCCTCTCACGTCACTTTTGGGCCAAGAGAAGATAGAGTCCAAGTCTCTCACGTTCTGGATTCAGATTCGGACTGCACAGACATACCTGACTCAAAACGCCAACAACTTTTTCATACGGACTCTGAATTGGGTGATTTTTTTGTTGGAAACTAGATTTCGTGCTCTTTCCAACCCAATTGGATTCACCTTCAAATTCGTCCGGAGCGTTGAGTTACGGACGAAACAATCTGACGTTGCAGCAGAATCCGAGTCAAACTACAAGCCCAAAGGTGTTGCATCACCTCCACTTGGGCCCATGAGCCTTGTACGACCTAGGGTTAGTTTTAGGCTGCCTTGGGACGTCCTCCCACCTCCTTGGCCGCCACCCCTTGCTCCTATATAAGTAGATCCATCTAGTAGCTTTTTCCTCGGGATTTGTTTAGTTAAAAGTTAGCCATTGCAACTTCGTGTACTTCGTTTGTGTCCAACGACCAGACCAAGACCGCTTCCGGATCCCCACCATTATCAATACCTCATATATATTTGAAATATTCAGATTGCTTTATCATATTCTTGCTCGTTCTTTGATTGCTTGCAGGAATAGACCTTCGTGGTCAGGCTGACCGTGCTTCCGGCATCGTCATTAACCTCAGGAGATTGGTTTAGCGATTGCTAAGGCGCAACGTCGTGCACGTTTGTAGTCGGATCATCAAAGTCGTCTCCACCAAATCGATAGTTATCATCTCATCGAAAGATCGGGACACCCTCGCCTCTATCAAGTGGTATCAGTTTTCAGGTTGCTCGGTGAGAATTTCCAGTTTTCCTAGATTAGATTTATTTTCTTACCTATTGTCCAAGAAAAATCCACAAAAAAAGAGTTAGATCTATTCATCCTTTGTCCAAGCCAGTCTGAGCCTTTGCAATTTTCTTTTCATTGCTTGCATAGTTGAATTATCGGTTGCATCGTC
>NW_025239495.1:0-3875 GCF_018294505.1 Triticum aestivum
AAAAGAAATGCCACAGTCGGGCGTCTGAGCGACACCACATAAAGGGCTTCAAAAGAAATGCCACAGTCGGGCGTCTGAGCGACACCACATAAAGGGCTTCAAAAGAAATGCCACAGTCGGGAGTCTGAGCGACACCACATAAAGGGCTTCAAAAGAAATGCCACAGTCGGGCGTCTGAGCGACACCACATAAAGGGCTTCAAAAGAAATGCCACAGTCGGACGTCTGAGCGACATCGCAGAAAGGGCTTTCTTCACAAGAAGAATAATACTCATAAATAAATAATCTACTCATGATAACAAACGGGTTAGTCCATCCACAGGAATAAACATTTATCCGGATGTAGCACTCATGTGATTTACCGGAGTTTCTGTCACAAAAACTGATACTTGTCAGAATAAGATAATATAGGACTTGGACATGATTAAGATAGTTTGAGGATTCATGACTCTGCAGAGTTTGTACAAAAATTTTCCCACAGCTAACAGATTCCCATAGTCCCGAAGGGCTAGTTCCGTTTACGGTGTTTCGGAAGAAAACACAGCTATCCAGTACACACCCATCACACCTCACGATGTCAGGAATCATCCTAGACAACGTGCAAGAAAACTTTGAGACGGGGAGATCACAATCTCGAATAGCATGGGATCAAATTTATATATGCGCGCTCTAAGGGGTTCCCCCTCTCGGTCCCAACCGGAAACACCCATGCCCCCTGACCGGATGACTGGCTTTAATCCAGGGCCATGGAACCATCATCCCGGCCTCTCCTTTTGGTGTGTACCAGGAAAGCGGTTTGCAACCTACTAAGCCATATCCCTTGCAGAAAACTTGTGGTAGTATGGAAAAGGAAATGGATTGGTACCGAACCAATATGGGCCGATACTGAAGTCAAATGGTATGGCATAAGACTGGCATGCTACAACACTACCATCTCACCCATCCTCATGCCAACACATGGCCATGCACATGCACATCGAACATGTATGGGTCATCGAACTCACTTGTCTCAACTATGCATGAGAATAACGTTCATCGGTATGCTCATCAACAAGCCATGAAACTTACTACATGCAACCATGCCAAAACACTTATCATATCAAAAGTTCAAACATGCTTGCCTGGTTCAGAGTAGTCGGAGCCTAGCTCGATGAAGTTCGCGGTTCCGTCACCTCCTTCGGTATCTACGGTATAAAGAAAAGATACGCGCTAACGTGAATACCGAGAGGTGCATAAAAATTTCTCCAAATAATTTTCAAATAAATCTGATAAAAAAACTAGATAAATTTTTGAAGAGAACAGAAAAAGAATCAATCAAAAATATGCCTCTATTTAAAAGTTATAAAGGTTTTGGTCCAAGGACCCATCTGTAATGAAACAGAAACTTTCCAGGGTTTAACTTATAAAAACAGAAAACGCTTCAGTCCTGAATACGCCAGCTCAGTGGAGAAAACGTATTTTGCCCGAAGGTGTTTTCCAGAAAACGATTCGTCTAGAATGAGCTGAGAGGCTGACGGGCAGGTCCCACCCGTCAGGTTTAAATTCAAAAGAGGCGGGTCGGGGCTCGCTGGCGCCCGAGGGCCGCGGTGGTCGCCGGCGGCGATCCACGGCGAGGTAGGGAGATCGGAGAGTACCTTCGTGCTCAGGGAGCCATTCCGCGTCGGGTGGTGGTGGTGGTGGTCGCCGGTAAGTACCACGTCGACAGTGGCTCCTGCTCCGGCGGACGGCGAATCGGGCGTGGATGGAGCTCGCCAGAGAGGGCTGCAAGCATTAAATTGAGGTGGGGGTCAGGCCACTGGTAGCTAGAGGAGGTGATTGACGGAGTTTGGGCACCGGGGACGGCCTCACCGAAGAGAACGTTGCCGGAGCCCGAGGCAGGCGGAGGTGACCGGAGTCGAGGAAGAAAGGCCCCTCGAGGCCCTTCCAGTGGCTAGGCGGGGTCTGGCGAGGTGGTGGAGTTGTGAGGGGGCGAGAGCAAGCTTGGGGGGCTATATATAGCCGGCCCGAGGCGGTTGCCGAGAACGGGGTTCTCCGGCGAGGTGATTACAGCGGCGCTTTGGTTGCACGGGAGGGTTCAGAGGTTGAGCGTCGTCGTGGGTGTTCCCTGGTCCCATTTAGGTGCTAACCGCGTCGGGATTTGGGTGCTTAGGGGGAGCTCGACGGAACGGGGCGGCGCGGGCCCGTCGGCGGCAGAGAGCACGCTCTGCGCGTGCCGCGCCACGGTGACGGTGCTGCATGCGTGTGCTGGCAAGGAGATGGCCACGCGGAGCCACCAGGGGGTTTGGGCGGCGGTGAACGGTGTTGTGCCGCCGTTCTTCTCCCTGTCGGCCGCTACGGTGGTCCGGCCGCCGCAAGACACGCCGGCGCAGGCGGGCCAGGGCGCCACCGACGCCAGGAAGGTGCCAAGCGCGCGTGCGAGGCTTCGGACAAGCAGGCCAGGCGGTGAGCAACGTGCCAAGGGCACTGTGAGCATGTGACTGAACTAACTGACGAAGATCGACACTGAATTCTGAATTTAACTGAATTTGACTGAACCAGTGCATGCAAGGTGTTCGACAGAATGATCTAGGCATGTAGGGATTTTTCCCTGAGCTGATTTTTGGTGGAGTGGCTCCTCATTGCTCCAGTAGGCTGCCTGATTTTTGGTGGAATTTTTGGAGAAGTGTAGATATGAATTTCACCAAATTTGGCAAATCTGGTCCAAACTTGCAGGGAGTGTAATTTCAAAATTTTGAAAAGAAGAAGAGTGGATCAAGATGGTTCCAGGTTGAGGGTACCAAGGACTAGCCAGTAGAGTTGGTTTGAGGTCCAAATACAAATGCTATAGGGTACTTGCTTTGTAAATGGCTCAGGCTCAAAATGAAAGTCAGAAAAGATTTGAGAGATGAAATAATTGAAATAAAATCCAAAACTTGTTTGAATTAGTTGGGACAGAGAACTTAGGTTGTTTACAAGGAGGAGGAAAGGTTTTGGAGGGGTTTTACCATATGGGCAAGAACAAAAATCTTGGGTGGTTTTCAAGATATGAAAAACCCCAAATTTCATAGAGTTTCTTTTTAAAAGAAAACAATTAATTCCAAAAATATGTTTTGAGCAGGGAGTCATCAGAGAAAAGTTTTAAAAGATCAACACCATAGTTTGAAGAAGATACAGAAATAAAAATCCTTGCCAGAGAGAAGGAAGTTTTAAGAGGAAGGTTTTTCTGAAGAGAAAAATTTAATGGCCTCTTTGAAAAATCCAACAAAGTTTTTGATGAACACCAAAAAAAAAATTGGAGTGTCACAGCACCTACCCCCTTAGGAAAAATCTCGTCCCCGAGATTTCAGCTGATCCTTAAATAGGTGTGGGTGCTCTGCCCGAAGAAAATCCTCCCTTTCCCAAGTTGCTTCACTTTCGGTGTGATTACTCCACTGAACTTTGAAAAATTTGATGGCTTTCTGTCGGGTCCTCCTTTCAGACTCCTCTAATATCTTTACTGGATGTTCCCGATAGGTGAGGTCTGGTTGTACGTCAATGTTCTCATGGGATACCTGTTTCTCTGGGTTGCTTACGCACTTCATCAATTGCGAGACGTGGAACACGTCGTGGACATCTGATAATTCTTTGGGTAAGCTTAGCTCGTAGGCTACCGTGCCCTTTCGTGCCACTATACAGAATGGTCTGATGAATCTTGGCGCTAGCTTTCCTTTAATCTTGAATCGTTGCAATCCCCTCATAGGTGATACTCGTAGGTACACGAATTCACCGGGTTCGAAGCTGACCCCACGATGCTTCTGATCGTAATAGCTCTTCTGTCGACTCTGAGCGGTCTTAAGTCGGTCCCTGATTAGCTTGACTTTTTCCTCGGCCACCTTGAGCATGTCTGGGCCGAAGATA
>NW_025239496.1:0-3875 GCF_018294505.1 Triticum aestivum
ATACTTAGAACAAAATATGACTCTATGTGAATGCCTCCGGTGATGTACCGGGATGTGCAATGATGCATGAGTGACATGTATGAAAGAATTATGAATGGTGGCTTTACCACAAATACAATGTCAACTACATGATCATGCAAGCAATATGACAATGATGAAGCGTGTCATAATAACGGGACGGTGGAAAGTTGCATGGCAATATATCTCGGAATGTCTATGGAAATGCCATGATAAGTAGGTATGGTGGCTGTTTTGAGGAAGGTATATGGTGGGTTTATGGTACCGGCGAAAGTTGTCTGATACTAGAGAGGCTAGCAATGGTGGAAGGGTGAGAGTGCGTATAATCCATGGACTCAACATTAGTCATAAAGAACTCACGTACTTATTGCAAAAATCTATTAGTTATCGAAGCAAAGTATTACACGCATGCTCCTAGGGGGATAGATTGGTAGGAAAAGACCATCGCTCGTCCCCGACCGCCACTCATAAGGAAGACAATCAATAAATGCTCCGACTTCATCACATAACGGTTCACCATACGTGCATGCTACGGTAATCACAAGCTTCAACACAAGTATTTTTCAAATTCACAACTACTCAACTAGCATGACTCTAATATCACCATCTCCATATCTCAAAACAATTATCAAGTATCAAATTTCTCATAGTATTCAATGCACTTATATGAAAGTTTTTATTATCATTGCCATGTTGTTCTAAAGGACTCTCAAAATAATATAAGTGAAGCATGAAAGAACAATAGTTTCTATAAAACAAATCCACCACCGTGCTCTAAAAGATATAAGTGAAGCACTAGAGCAAAAACTATATAGCTCAAAAGATATAAGTAAAGCACATAGAGTATTCTAATAAATTTCAAATCATGTGAGTATCTCTCAAAGGGTGTGTACAACAAGGATGATTGTGTATAACTGAAAAGCAAAGACTCAAATCATACAAGACGCTCCAAGCAAAACACATATCATGTGGTGAATAAAAATATAGCTCCAAGTAAAGTTACCGATAGACGAAGACGAAAGAGGGGATGCCTTCCGGGGAATCCCCAAGCTTAGGATTTTTGGTGTCCTTAGATTATCTTGGGGTGCCATGGGCATCCCCAAGATTAGGCTCTTGCCACTCCTTGTTCCATAATCCATCAAATCTTTACCCAAAACTTGAAAACTTCACAACACAAAACTCAAAATAGAAAATCTCGTGAGCTCCGTTAGCAAAAGAAAACAAAACACCACTTTAAGGTACTGTAATGAACTCATTATTTATTTATATTGGTGCTAAAACTACTGTATTCCAACTTCTCTATGGTTTATAAACTCTTTTACTAGCCATAGATTCATCAAATTAAGCAAACAACACAAGAAAAACAGAATCTGTCAAAAACAGAATCTGTCAAAAATAGAACAGTCTATAGTAATCTGTAGCTAACGCAAGTTCTGGAACCCCAAAAATTCTAAAATAAATTTCTAGAAGTGAGGAATTTATCTATTAATTATCTAAAAAGAATTAACTAAATAGCACCTTCCAAATAAAAATGGCAGCAATTCTCGTGAGCGCTAAAGTTTATGTTTTTATAGCAAGATTAAAAAGACTTTCCCCAGTATTCCCAACGGTTCTACTTGGCACAAACACTAATTAAACACAAAAAAACACAACCAAAACATAGGTTAGGTAAATTATTTATTATTAAATAGGAGCAAAAAGCAAGGAATAAAAATAAAATTGGGTTGCCTCCCAACAAGTGCTATCGTTTAACGCCCCTAGCTAGGCATAAAAGCGAAGATAGATCTAGGTATTGCCATCTTTGGTATGCAATCCATAAGTGGCTCTCATAATAGATTCATAAGGTAATTTAATTTAATTTCTAGGAAAGTGTTCCATGCCCTTCCTTAATGGAAACTAGAATTTAATATTCCCTTCCTTCATATCAATAATTGCACCAATCGTTCTAAGGAAAGGTCTACCAAGAATAATTGGACATGAAGGATTGCAATCTATATCAAGAACAATGAAATCTATGGGCACATAGTTCCTATTTGCAACAATAAGAACAACATTAATTCTTCCCATAGGTTTCTTAATAGTTGAATCCGCAAGGTGCAAATTTAAAGAACAATCATCAAAATCACGGAATCCTAGCAAGTCACACAAAGTTTTTGGAATCATGGAAACACTAGCACCCAAATCACACAAAGCATAGCACTCATGATCTTTAATTTTAATTTTTTATAGTAGGTTCCCACTGATCATAAAGGTTTCTAGGGATAGAAACTTCCAACTCAAGTTTTTCTTCATAAGATTGCATCAAAGCATCAACGACATGTTTAGTAAAACCTTTATTTTGACTATAAGCGTGAGGAGAATTTAGCACGGATTGCAACAAGGAAATACAATCTATCAAAGAGCAATTATCATAATTAAATTCCTTGAGATCCAAAATAGTGGGTTCATGGATATCTAACGTTTTAACTTCTTCAATCCCACTTTTATCAATTTTAGCATCAAGATCTAAAGACTCCGTATTTTTAGAACGCCTTCTAGGTAAAGGTGGCTCATCTTTAGCCCCATCATTATCAAGATTCATATTGAAAAACAAAGATTTAATGGGAGACACGTCAATAACTTTTAGATCTTCATCTTTATTATCATGAAAACTAAAAGAACACACTTTTATAAAGCAATCTTTCTTAGCACGCATCCTAGCGTTTCATTCTTTGCAATCATCAATGGAAATTATCATGGCTTTGAGAGAATCATTGATATCATGCTTAGGTGGAATAGATCTAAGTTTCAAAGAATCAACATCATGATAAATTCTATCAACGTTCCTAGCCAACTCATCAATCTTAAGCAATTTTTCTTCAATCAAAGCATTGAAACTCTTTTGCGAGGTAATAAATTCTTTAATATTAGATACAAAATCAGAGGGCATCTTATTATTTTCATAAGAATTGTTGTAGGAATTACCATAATTATTAGAGGAATTACTAGGGAACGGCCTAGAATTAAAATTACCTCTATACGCGTTATTACCAAAATTGTTCCTACCAACAAAATTCACATCCATAGATTCATTATTATTCTCAATCAAGGTAGACAAAGAAATATCATTAGGATCAGTAGGAGGACTCTTATTAGCAAACAATTTCATAAGTTCATCCATCTTTCCACTCAAAACATTAATCTCTTCAATTGCATGCACTTTTTTAGTAGTAGATCTTTCGGTGTGCCATTGAGAATAATTAACCATAATATTATCTAGGAGTTTGGTAGCTTCTCCTAAAGTGATTTCCATAAAAGTGCCTCCCACGGTCGAATCTAAAAGATTTCTAGAAGCAAAATTCAATCCGGCATAAAAGTTTTGTATAATCATCCAAAGATCCAAACCATGTGTAGGGCAATTACGTATCATTAATTTCATCCTCTCCCAAGCTTGTGCAACATGTTCATGATCAAGTTGTTTAAAATTCATAATATCATTTCTAAGAGAGATAATCTTAGCGGGATGGAAATACTTAGAGCTGAAAGCATCTTTGCATTTATTCCATGAATCAATACTATTTTTAGGCAAAGACGAAAACCAAGCTTTAGCACGATCTCTAAGCGAAAACAAGAATAGCTTCAATTTAACAATATCATTATCCACATCTTTCTTCTTTTGCATATCACACAAATCAACAAAGTTGTTTAGATGGGTAGCGGCATCTTCACTAGGAAGGCCGGAAAACGGATCTTTCATGACAAGATTCAGCAAAGCAGCATTAATTTCACAAGATTCAGCATCGGTAAGAGGAGTGCTAATAAAATCATTGTTGTTGGTATTGGTAGAGTCACAGAATTTAGTATTATCTTGAGCCATC
>NW_025239497.1:0-997 GCF_018294505.1 Triticum aestivum
CTGCCTCCGACGAGAAAACCAACACAGCGCCGGTGATGTCCTACCACCGCGGGAGCAGCAGCCCCGGCGGCGACAACGACGCCCCGAGCTCCTGGCCGCCGAGCCTCGACAATCCGGAGACGGCGGAGCTGTGCCGGTACGACCTCCTCATGCCGCAGGGCTGCCGTCTTCCCCGACAGTGGAAGATCAGCGCGGACGGCTATCCGACGCTCGGCCCTGGCGCGATGAAGGAGGAGCTCCGGACCCACATTGGCGACCGCCACAACATCATAGCTAGGCCGTCATGCCATCTGGAAAGGCAAGGTCTACGACGACGTTATCGCCGCCTTTCGGCTGGAGGCGGTCGGCATCACCCCCGACCTCACTGGCGCGAGCGGCCGCCTTAGCACCCGGCACCAGTGCACGACCCAACCCCACGGGGGCGCTGTCATGGAGCTGCCCGCCAGCCAGCACCCCCGGCAGCTGCGCCCGACGCGCACCGGCCGTTCCCCCCTCCGTGGAGCTGCCGCCGGAACAAGTGGTCCTCCACGAGGATGGTGATCCGGATGACACTCTGGGTTGGCACGTCGCCCTACAGGCATCGGAAGCGGCGGCGGCAGCTGCTGCTGCGAGGGAGGCCGCCGAGATAGCGGCCGCAATCAAAGCCGCCGCACCCATGGCGGCAGAGGAGGCCATGATGGCGCCGACGGAGGACTAGGAGGCGGCGCCAGCGGCGATGGAGCAGTAGGACGATGACCCCGTTGACTGGGATGACAGCAGCAGCAAAGACGGCGGTTAGAGTGAAGGCGCCGTCCTGATCGACCTGCTAGCAGCTAGTGACGATGATTAATGTCGTTCTAAGTTTTAATTATGTTGGACTATGTAAAATATATCTATATATGTTGAATGAAAATGCAATGAGAAAATATGTGTTTGTTTAAAATAATACCGGAGAGCTCGAGGAGGCCGGCGGCGTGCAGGAGCGGCGGGACGTCGGGGGAGGGGAGTTGTGTGGGAC
>NW_025239497.1:1403-3875 GCF_018294505.1 Triticum aestivum
GGGGTGGGAGATAGAGAGATAAGAGAGTGAGGAGGGGGTGGGGGGAGAGAGAGAGAGAGAGAGGAGGGGTGGGGGCAGGGCATTAGCGCCGTTAGGTAGATTTTTGTTTGCCGTCCGCTAGCTGATGGCAAAGATACTTTGCCGTCAGCTAGCGGACATCAAAGAGGTGGGGGGGAGATGGGCCGTCAGGATATCCGCCCTCCGCTGGACCCACGAACTTCTTTGCCGTCGGCTAGCAGACGACAAAGTAGCTTCCGCCGTCAGCTAGCCAACCACAAAGAACTGGCTGACGGCAAACTACATCTTTGCCATCAGCCAGTTCTTTGCTGTCCGTTTTTTGTGAGCTGACGGCAAAGAATAAGCCGACGGCAAATTATCTGATTCCAATAGTGTTAGAGAACCGGTCAAGTCATTCAGATACTAGAGGTTCTCAGAATCAATGGATCAAGTTGTGGAGGGCCAACATTCCTGCTGAGATGAGAAGTTTTGTCTGGCGTTTAGCAAATAATTCTATCTAACCTGGGGGGCTAATAGTTGGAGAGCTCGGGGGTCCATGGCAGAGGTGATGGCTACGGCTCGCCCAAGTTGCGTGCTCGTCAGCAAGCTTCGGGTGTGGTCACCCAACTCGATTCCGAGCACTCCTGGTCAGGCAATTTGGTCAGGGTGTGTGGTCGGTCATGACGAACATGAGGGTCACAACAGCAAAGCCAAAATGATGCTTACCTTGCCGGAATCAATGGTGTGATGACGACGCGACTCGGGTGTCGTTGTGGACATTTTACCGGGGAGGGGGTGCGCTTGGTGTCCAGACAATGCGCTATTAGCGAGGGACCGAACGGTGGTGAGGTCGGGGCTCGGGGTGGAGTAGCTCACCGGAATTTCATCACTAGCTAAGATGACTCAATTTAATCAACTCCTACTCACCATAATATCAATCAATTCAATCTTACTCCTAGTCGCCGGAATTATTTTGAGCCACAATATCAATCAACTCCTAGTCACCACTAGCTAAGATCAACCAATCACGAAAAAAATATATTTTAATTCACTCTAATTTAATACTCCCTCCGTTCTTAAATGTTTGTTTTTTTAAAGATTTCAAATAGACTACCACATACATACATACATACATACACACACACACACACACACACACACATATATATATATATATATATATATATATATATATATATATATATAGGGAAAATGCATCCTACTAACGGGTGTAGCTACACCCATTTCTCATATACTACCATGTGGTAGTATATACTCTATTTTATTATTTTTAATATGTTAATATACTATATATAAGATACTCCAAAGTGAGTTATATGAAAAAATTGCAAGTGAGCTCATGGTTTTATTGTATTTGTGGAATACATACATATTTATACGCGAAATAGAGTATGCAAAAAATATGATACTTACTACCAACAAAGTAGTATATATACTACCTAAACATTCTTATATAATAATGTTTAGGTAGTATATATACTATTTTTATGTAGTATATAGTATATTTTGAGCATACTCCTTTTTACGTACAAATATGTACGTATTTCACAAATATTATAAAAACATAGGCTCACATGCAATTTTTTCACATAATTCGCTTTGGAGTATCTTAGATATAATATATGAGCATACTAAAAGTAATAAAGTAGAGTATATACTACCACATGGTAGTATATGAGAAATGAGTGTAACTACACCCGGTAGTAGGATGAGAGTGTAGATTCACTCATTTTGCTTCATATGTAGTCACTTGTCGAGATCTCTAGAAAGATAAATATTTAGGAATAGAGGGAGTAGTTCACATTTAAAAAATTGTCGAAAACTTAGGATTTGGATTTATTTTTTCAGAGAGTTTTATTTTTATTTTTGAGGAACTTTTGAGAGAGATAGGATGGTCTTGGGCCGGGTCTCCTTCCATCAAGGCCGGCCTAGTAGTTTGCTGCGGGGAATCCGAGCCCAGCCCAACCAACGAAGGCTCCTCCTTTGGTTTATAGCCGAGGCAGAGCCGCGGAGGAGGCGGTGCTGCTTTGCTTCGCGGGAGGGGAAGCCGGCCACCTTCCCGCTGCCGGCGTCGGCGTCGCCGTCGGTCGCGTCTCCGGCCGCAGGTCAGCCTCCACCCGCCCCTCCCCTCCCCTCCGCCTCCCCCGCCTAGGGTTTTGTGCTTCACCAAGCAGAGCTGACGAGCATTTCCCCCGTTCCGTTGTTCGTCGCAGCCGCAGGCCCCGCCGCCTCTGACCTCCTCTCCGGCGAGCTCGGCGACTCCCTCGCCGCGGAATCCGACGCTCCTCCCGCTTCCGCACGCCCGCAGGTGCAGGTGAGAAGCGCGCGCCCTCACCTCCCTCCCCCTCCCCCCTCCCCGACTCCCGCAGCAGCGCCATCCTAGTCAGCAGTTAATCGACGGGACGGAGGGCCCGCGCTTCCGCCCGGGCGCCGTACGTCCCTCGGCCGACGTTC
>NW_025239498.1:0-3875 GCF_018294505.1 Triticum aestivum
GAGTACTAGGTTAGCCAAGCCACACCCTTGTAATCGATATCTCAAGCAATAATCAATCAAGGAGGAATTAGGCTATTGCCTCCGTCGAGAGGGACCGAGGCTGGATAAACCCGTGTCTCTCGATTCCGATCAACCCTATTCAAGCTACCACCCGGTTGCGATGGTGTCACGACTAACTCCTTTTTCAAGGACATCTGCCGTGACAAAACCACGACAGGTAGTGTGGCACCTGATTCTTGGTGGAGGGGCCACTCATCTCCAGTATGCAGATGATACCATGATTATGGCAGAGGGGTTGGACCTTGTCGTTCTCAACATTATATTCCTTCTCCTATGTTTTGAGGCCATGTCGGGTCTTAAATTCAACTTTGACAAGAATGGGGTCATCATACTAGGCTACTCTGCGACCGAGCAACATCGGATTGGATACAATTTGAAATGCATGTTGGCTGCCTTCCCCATGTCCTATTTGGGGATGCCGATGTCTAACTCGAGGGTCCTACTGGGTGAATTCGACCCGCTTATGGTGTCAGTCGCGTCCCAGGTAAAGCTGTGGGGTGGACGGCTTACCTCCAAGGGGAGCAAATCTGTCCTTATTGGCTCTAATGTCTCGAACCTGCCCATACATATGATGGGGATGTATATCCTGCCAGAGGGCGTTCATAGCTTGTTAGACAATGATCTTGCTAGATTCTTCTGGTGGAAGGTGGACGGCCGCAAGAAATACCATATGGTCAAGTGGACGGACATCTGTATGCCAAAGGACCGTGGTAGATTAGGCATCATAGCCTCCCATTGTATGAACGTGGCCCTCATGCTGTGTGGGTTTGACAGATCATGCGAGGGGAGGGGGCTTGTGGTTGCAACTTATTCAGGCCAAGTATCTGATGGACGATCCCCTCCTTGCGTGCTTGCGCTCGAGTGGTTCCCAATTTTGGAAATCCATCTAGCGGATCAAGCACGATATTCGTCTTGGGGTCTCCTTCGCAATAGGAAATGGAGAAGGAACCCCATTATGGTTTGATTCCTGGTTGGAGGCCAGCCATTGTGGGTGGGCTTTCCTAGCTTGTTTGCTATTTGTGATGATCCGATGCGGTTGGTCTCCGCTGCCGTCCAGAATGGGCATTGGAAAACAACACATATATAGATAGGAGATCATTCATAATATGTTTATAGACAGGCGATAGTTAAGAGCATCTCCAACAGACGCGTCAAAAACGTGCGCGGGGCAAGTTTTCGCGCGCTCCAGCGGAGGCGGGAAACTATCACGTGAGGGAAGCGATTGCGCGCACGGGAGATAGCGACAGCTCGAGTGGTAGATTTGGCGCGTCGCTTTGCGTGCACCTATAAAATGCGGTGCTCGCCACGTGCTCTACCACACTGCCATGCGCTTATTTTCCCTGCCTCCTCGCCGCTTCCACCGCTTTCTCGCCGCTTCCAGCGCCCTGCCACCATCCCCACCACCATGCCACCGCGCCGCCGGGGATCTTCGGGCTACCGCGGCGTCCGCGAGCGCCTCAACGGATGGTACTATGCCGAGATCCGGTCCGGCGATGTCCGGCTCGGCCTCGGCACATTCCGGACCGCGGACAAGGCCGCCCGCACATACGACGCGGCGGCGTGGTGCCTAGAGAGGCCTACGTCGCATATGAACTTCCGTGACGTCTACACACATGAACAGGCGTAGGCCGTCGCCCCTCCGCCTCGTCTTATCATGGACAAGGACTGAGCGGACCAGCTTCTGTGGCAGTGCCGCCTCCTCATCACCGAGGAGGACGAGCGAGCCATGGTGGAGTGGCACCGGCGCCACCCGAAGGATGTCACCGACGAGTGCGCCTACTTGGCGAAGAGGATGGCAAGGTGCCGCGCGGAGCGGGCGGACTAGCGTCGGCGGAAGGCACTGGCCATATCGCAGTGCGATATCGTTGAAGCAGGTGGGAAGTCGATCTTCACGTCAGACGATTAATGTTGGGAGGACACATGGATTGATACCTCGGACAACACCACCGAGGATGAGGATGATGATGAGGACGACTCGGAGTAGTTCTAGCTGCACCATAGTTTATCTAGTTGCACCGTAGTTCTGTTTATCTATCTATGCTATGAACTTGTTATCTATCTATACTATGTAAAATATCTTTGTATCGTTTTTTATTATCTATGCTATGAGAATATCTATGCACCATAGTGTTTGTGCAAGTGCGCGCGCGCTGCATTTTAGCGTGCCTGCTGGAGCTACGCGCGCGTGCTACATTTTAGCACGGCTGCTGGAGCCAGCGTTGGGCGCCGCGCCAAACCAGGCGATCGACACACTGCAAACTGGTTTTTAGTGTGCCGTGCGTTGGGCGGCTGTTGGAGATGCTCTAATAACTAGTATTAGTTGTGCTATATTCCTTGACAAATCATCCAATAATAACCTGCTACTGAACTACGTACGGAATAATATCGAAAGAATATGCAGCACCTAAGAGAGACAACCAAGAAAACATGGAACTTACATAGTGGTTCACTTGTGTCATTCTATTCAGGAATTCCATATTACTACAACAGAAGAAAATTTCGTGGACACCGGCAGCAAAGCCCATCCTATGCGTACGCCTGCCCAGATTCGTCCACGTGTCCCCTCCTTACATCCGACCACCGCTGCTCGTTTCGATCCATTCGCTCCTTCCCTCAGCTCGGGAGCGCTCACTCGGCTCCAAACACGTGTGATCCCGGCTCCCTGGGCTCCGCTCGGCTGCAAAAACTGCAGGCAATCAACTCCTGTCGTTATGCCTTTTCAATCAGATACGCATACTTGTGATTGATAGCATCTGCTTCCCTTGAATAGCGGCAATCTGATCATGGCAGATGAGACTGGTGGCGATTGAGGGAACCCTGGTCGGACACTCACTCCGCCGAGGGCATCAGTCAAGCGGACAAGACAAAAGAAATAAATAACCGAAGAGATTCGGCCCGACTGCTCAGCAGTCGGCCCGAACCTCGGGGACTACAGCCCGCGGGTGTGCCAGCGTGCCCCCGCGAAGAAGGAAAAAGAACAACTGAGGAGATTCGGCCCGACTACTCAGCAGTTGGCCCGAACCTCGGGGTCTACAGCCCGTGGGTGCGCCAGCGCGCCCCCGCGAAGAAGGAAAAAGAACAACTGAGGAGATTCGGCCCGACTGCTCAGCAGTCGGGCCGAACCTCGGGGACTACAGCCCGCAGGTGCGCCAGCACGCCCCCGCGAAGAAAGAAGAAAGAGACTTACGCCAGCTTTCGGCGAGATGGGCCGTCTACGCCTCCAGCTCCCGAACCTTGGAGTTCTAGGCGGTCGCGCAGAGGTTATGATAGTCCTGCAGAAGAAACGACGAAACGAAAATCAGCAATCGGCAACTACAAGTTAAAGTTCCGACCCGCCTGCTCAGCAGCCGGCCCGGAACTTGGGGACTACACCCAGTGGGTGCGCTTGCGCGCCCCCATGAAAGAAGCAAAGAAGAACATTCGGAAAGAAAAACCAAAAGACGGCTTACTCGGATGGCGGTGCGCGACTCCAAGTAGGCCTCGTTGTAGCGCTTGAGCGCCACTGCCTCCGCCCGGGGCTTGGCCTGGACGTCAAGAGATGCCTCATTCAGGGCGCCAGTTCCGCCCCCGCGTACCCAGCCTGCGCGCGCGGCACTGGTCGCCTCGGTGTCAAGGGCCGACGAGCTCGAGGCGCCCATGTCCTGCAGCCGTGGCGCCGAGGCCGCCTTCTCCAGGTAGCAGCGCATGGGGATGCGGACCGCGGGAACCAGGACCGTTGCCACCACGGTTTCGACCGGTGGCACTGGCGGCGCCATTGGGTGCTCGTCCCGTGGCTCGCTGGCTGGCGGCGGCCGTGGGGGGGGGCACGAAGACGT
>NW_025239499.1:0-3874 GCF_018294505.1 Triticum aestivum
GAACTCAAGGTATAACACCAAACATGAACAAGCTTGTGTTGGTGGGAAGGCAATAAAGTGGTCGACGATAATACAATTCATCGAGGGCAAGGATGTTATTTCTCATCATGAATTCAATTGATATCCTGGATGAGCTCAGAATGTTGATGATCACGACACCTTTGTCGCGAGAGTTCATGAAGATGTAATCGATCGGTAACGACATCAAGTCAAGTAATGATGAAGTGAAAGGTTATTGGAACCAAGGGTACGACACAAACTCGAAACCAAGCTTGTTGTTCAAGGCGAAATGATATGACGATGAGGATCGACATAAGGTTAGTTCATCGTCGAAAATTGGTGCTCCGAGAATAAGGACCAGGTAGCACAGTTAGAATCGTCACGACAATGATATAGCCAAACAGGCTAGGAATGGCGTGATCGGGTACAAACTCGTACTTATAGAAGCTTACTGAAGAGTTGTTGAACCGAAGAGCGGACTCGGTTCAGTTATCGGTGTCTTTGAGTGTTCAATAACTCAGACCCCGCGAAAAATTGGAATCAGTGGGAAGGTAGCACTTGATGAAGAACTCATAAGGAGTTATGCAGTTCCATGATAATCTCGAGATACCAGGGGGGTAATACTCGACACAAGATCAAAGTAAAGGTGGGACTGGTGTATTGATCCATAGAAGACAATTGTTTTAACTTGTCCGAGAAATGAGATCAAAGAAGAACAATCATGGTCGGAACCACGGTTGCAAAAGGCCAGATCCTAGATATAAGATGAACTTATACCAAAGGAATAATTTATTTAAAAGAAGCTTTAATGATAAGATCTACATCGTGTCCATGGGCATGAACACAAGTTCAAGGTCGACTCCCACTTCTCCAATGCATAACCTTTCATTCACTTCTCACGTTCGATGAAGTTGCAGTGTTGAAATTTTATCTGGTGAAGCACCAGAAGAGTATGACTCATGAAAACTTTCGGGTTCACACGGTTTAGAGAAGGCATATGTTCAACCCACAGGGGCTTCTTAGAAACGTATACCACAAGTTTCAAGAGTAAATAACACAAGCTCGAAAGTAGAGCAAGGTTGAGAAAGTAGATGATACAATTACCAAGGGCATTATGTATCCAAGGGAAGGCTCACAAGGTTATTGAATATGAAGGATGCTGACGGATAAAATCCAACAATGGGCCTGATGGTCCACAAGGGATCTGACGTGAGCATCGGTACTCAACTAGAGGAAGACGAGTGCAAGGAGATCAAATTATAGAAACAACTGACTAACTCAATTGTCAAATGCAAAGGAATTATGATTTCCAATTCAAGGGATCAGAAGCAATGCTCTGATTAGGGATGGATAAGTTGAATAGCCTTAGGGTACAATCAACGACAATTGGATTGGTCGAGAACCAATTCCAGTTAAAAGAATGGAAGCTCAGCCGGAAAGGTAATTTATAAGGATCAATGATGATTGCGTGTATTCGCAACATATTGAGTCAACAGACTCAAAATGATAATGACAAGGAATGCCTATAAGATTTCTATACTTACGGGATTAATCATAATGAAAGCAAACAAGAAATTCCAGAGCAATAGGTTGCTGAGGATTTTCGGAATATCGGGTGGTATTTCGAAGACTTTTGTGTAACACATGAACAACTGGGGGATGAGTGGATACTTGATAAGTGCAAGAATTTATTTGAAGGGGGTATTCATGTGGCAAAGAACTGCTAGGCAGTAGGCACAAAGTATTCTCGGAACAATAGAGAAAACTTCGGGGTATCTTGTAATAACAAGATCAATGGGGGATGATCATATGAATGGCAAGTGTAAGTAGTTATCCATACGGATTTATCGGTGGTCAGGAATAGCAAAAGTGATGGGCACAAAGTCTCGAGAGAACATCAGAGAGTATCTTCGGAATCTTCTGATGTAGCAGGCGATCCTCTGCAGTAAGGGGCTCTCCGGGTGGATGCAATCACGAGATCCTAATCTTAGAGTTAGCAAATTCATTTAACCCGAATAGTAGAGAGATCAGAGTCCCAGAGTATAGGTCGAGGAGTAAAAGATCCTACTACCACCCGATGGCGACATGGGCCCATGGGCCACACAACCATGTTAGTAAAAGTTTTTCAACGACTAGACTCGACTTCGGCCAAGGAGTTGGAAAGGGGGATTCCTACAGGCAGTCGGCTCTGATACCAACTTGTGACGCCCCCGATTCAATCGTACACTAATCATGCACGCAAACGTGTACGATCAAGATCAGGGACTCACGGGAAGATATCACAACACAACTCTAAAACATAAATAAGTCATACAAGCATCATAATACAAGCCAGGGGCCTTGAGGGCTCGAATACAAGTGCTCGATCATAGACGAGTCAGCAGAAGCAACAATATCTGAGTACAGACATAAGTTAAACAAGTTTGCCTTAAGAAGGCTAGCACAAACTGGGATACAGATCGAAAGAGGCGCATGCCTCCTGCCTGGGATCCTCCTAAACTACTCCAGGTCGTCGTTAGCGGCCTGCACGTAGTAGTAGGCACCTCCAGTGTAGTAGGAATCATCGTCGACGGTGGCGTCTGGCTCCAGGGCTCCAGCATCTGGTTGCGACAACCAGGTAGAAGGGAAAGGGGAAAAGAGGGAGAAAAGCAACCGTGAGTACTCATCCAAAGTACTCGCAAGCAAGGAGCTACACTACATATGCATGGGTATATGTGTAAAGGGCCATATCGGTGGACTGAACTGCAGAATGCCAGAATAAGAGGGGGGATAGCTAATCCTGTCGAAGACTACGCTTCTGGCAGCCTCCGTCTTGCAGCATGTAGAAGAGAGTAGATTGAAGTCCCCCAAGTAGCATCTCCAAGTAGCATCTCCAGTAGCATCGCAGTAGCATAATCCTACCCGGCGATCCTCCCCTCGTCGCCCTGTGGAAAAGCGATCACCGGGTTGTCTGTGGAACTTGGAAGGGTGTGTTTTATTAAGTATCCGGTTCTAGTTGTCATAAGGTCAAGGTACAACTCCAAGTCGTCCTGTTACCGAAGACCACGGCTATTCGAATAGATTAACTTCCCTGCAGGGGTGCACCACATAACCCAACACGCTCGATCCCATTTGGCCGGACACACTTTCCTGGGTCATGCCCGGCCTCGGAAGATCAACACGTCGCAGCCCCACCTAGGCACAACAGAGAGGTCAGCATGCCGGTCTAAATCCTATGCGCGCAGGGGTCTGGGCCCATCGCCCATTGCACACCTGCACGTTGCGTACGCGGCCGGTGAGCAGACCTAGCAACCTCCATTACAAAGGAAGTTGCGTTAATGCAGTCCAACCCGGCGCGCGCCACTCAGTCGCTGACGTCAAGAAGGCTTCGGCTGATACCACGACGACGGGATACCCATAACTACTCCCGCGTAGATGGTTAGTGCGTATAGGCTCGTAGCCGACTCAGATCAAATACCAAGATCTCGTTAAGCGTGTTAAGTATCCGCGAACGCCGAACAGGGCCAGGCCCACCTGTCTCCTAGGTGGTCTCAACCTGCCCTGCCGCTCCACCACAAAGTAACAGTCGGGGGCCGTTGGGAACCCAGGCCCACCTCTACCGGGATGGAGCCACCTGTCCTTTCAGCCCCCAACTCCGAACAGTATCACAGATAATGTAACAGTGTAAAGTATATAGTATATGCCCGTGATCACCTCCCGAAGTGATCACAGCCCAGTAGTATAGCATGGCAGACGGACAAGAGTGTAGGGCCACTGATGGAACACTAGCATCCTATACTAAGCATTTAGGATTGCGGGTAAGGTATCAATGACTGTAGCAGCAATGACAGGCTATGCATCAGAATAGGATTAACGGAAAGCAGTAACATGCTAC
>NW_025239500.1:0-3874 GCF_018294505.1 Triticum aestivum
AGTTCGTATGAGGAAGTTATGCCTGTTTTACTAAACAGTGCACAAAACAGATTTCAATCCGAATTCAACTACGAGATTGAGTCTAGATAGATCCGAATTTTGTTTTTTTTTCTTCTTTTTTTTTCCTCTTTTTTTTTCCTCTTTTTTTTTCCTCACACTTTTTTCTTTTTCTTTTCTCTGACTTTTTTTTCTCTCTTTTTTTTCTCCGTCTTTCTTTTTCTCCTTCTTTTTTTTCTGTCTCTCGTTCCAAACAAACTAGATAAGATGCAGATTGGATCAAGCGAAGATGTGAATGATCTCAACTATGATTATGACAATGAACGATGGGTAGCACGTGGTGGAAACTGATGGATGGATGGTGGACAGCGGAAGGGATAACGATGCACCGGTGGCGTGACAAATGTGAACAGAACTCGAAACTCTAAACGAACTCTCTAAGACCAGCAAGTCAACACGACGATGCAACCGATAATTCAATAGTGCATACAATGAAAAGAAAATTGTAAAGGCTCAGACTGGCTTGGACAAAGGATGAATAGATCTATCTTTTTTTTGTGGCTTTTTCTTGGACAATAGGTAAGAAAATAAATCTAATCTAGGGAAAACTGGAAATTCTCACCGAGCAACCTGAAAACTGATACCACTTGATAGAGGCGGGAGTGTCCCGATCTTTCGATGAGATGGTAACTATCGATTTGGTGGAGACGACTTTGACGATCCGACTACAAACGTGCACGACATTGCGCCTTAGCAATCGCTAAACCAATCTCCAGAGGTTATTGACCACGCCGGTGCACGATCAACCTGACCATGAAGGTCTATTCCTGCAAGCAATCGAAGAACGAGCAAGAATATGATAAAAGCAATCTGAATATTGCAAATATGATATAGACCGAACCTCGACGGCGAGATCTGATCCGTTGTTGCGGCCCGACCTTTCACGACACTCCACCACCACCAGCAGTAACCTCTTGCCCGCGCACACGATGTACACGAAGTAGAGGGTTTGAACCTTGCGGCCCAGCACGAGAAAACCAATCTCGACGACGGTACTCACGCGCAAAACAATTTCCACGAAGAGAAATCGCAACACAGAGGTTTTCTAAAGCTTCCTCCAAAACTTAGGGATTTTTAGACAGCTTCCCCCAAAACTCGATACGGGTATTACCCTAAAAACACATCGTGTTTATTATCAAAATATAACCTCCCTTTTACAAAGAACTAGTTTGGCTTTATATAATAGCTGCACCCTAGCTATCTTGGAAAGCAAGACTTGCTACGTGCTTAAAACAGAAGGTAACACGTAAGCATATCTAAACCGACTTGAAAGATTGAAACAAAATAAAACTAGTACTAGCTTTCGTGCATGAGCTGGTTTGTGCATGCGTTGGGTCAATCTGGGTGGGCCCCAGCCAATATCCTTCAAGCTCAAAAACTCCCAAATAAATGGCCTTCTCACGTACATGGCTTCCTTGATTGGCAGGAAAAGAAAGAATAATATTCTTCTTCTTTTGATTCTGACGTTGGACTCCTTGGTGCCTCCTCCTAAACGTAGCTTACCAAAATAACTAAAGTATTCTTTTCCTTCGTTTCCTCTTGATGCATGATTGTCTAACACCGAAGCAATTATCATCTTAACCTGAATAGGCTTCTCTTCTGATAGAGGCGGGGTGTCCCGATCTTTCGATGAGATGATAACTATCGATTTGGTGGAGACGACTTTGATGATCCGACTACAAACGTGCACGACGTTGCGCCTTACCAATCGCTAAACCAACTCCGAGAGGTTATTGACCACGCCGGAGCACAATCAACCTGACCACGAAGGTCTATTCCTGCAAGCAATCGAAGAACAAGCAAGAATATGATAAAGCAATCTGAATATTGCGAATATAGATGAAGTATTGATAAAGGTGGGGATCCGTAAGCGGTCTTGGTCTGGTCGTTGGACACAAACGAAGTACACGAAGTTGCAATGGCTAACTTTTAACTAAACAAATCCCAAGGAAAAGCTACTAGATGGATCTACTTATATAGGAGCAAGGGGTGGCGGCCAAGGAGGTGGGAGGACGTCCCAAGGCAGCCTAAAACTAAATCTAGGTCGTACAAGGCCAATGGGCCCAAGTGGAGTTGATGTAACACCTTTGTACTTGTAGTTTGACTCGGATTCTGCTGCAGCATCAGATTGTTTTTTCCACAACTCAACACTCCGGACGAATTTGAAGGTGATTCCAATTGGGTTGGAAAGTGCACGAAATCTAGTTTCCAACAAAAAAAGAATCACCCAATTTGGAATCCGTATGAAAAACTTGTGTGCGTTTTGAGTCAGGTATGTCTGTGCAGTCCGAATCTGAATCCAGAACGTGAGAGACTTGGACTCTATCTTCTCTTGGGCCAAAAGTGACGTGAGAGAACTTTTTGGACAGCAAATAAACATCTCTTTCTTCCTTATCTTCATATGTGGATTGTACAAATGTCCCATACACCTGCAATTAGACAAAACACAAAAGTGTGTGAAGTATTTTTGTTCTGGATAACATAAATAGATTATTGAATAGTTTGCACTAGAAATCACCTGACAAAGATGCATATATGCAATTTTTTTGGTCATATCCAAGGTAGTCATGTCCTCATCATCCTCCCTTCTTGAAAATAAAGCCGTCCTCGGCGTTGCTTAATCTGAAATGTGGCTAACAAAAGAGACAAGGTGTACATGTTGTATATGTATATGTCATCGATTTTTACTTCCCTTGATTTTTGCATATATGACACATGAATAGATGAGTAACTTGCATAGTTCATAAAATCTAAAGCCAAAAAATTAGCACAAGAAGTAGAAGGCATGAAAATATTGCAACTCAGTTTGCACATATAAGTGAAGCTCTTATTTATTTCAAAAGATTGACAATGTTCATCATTAAACCATCCCAACATTGGTGAATAAACCTTACTTGCATCAAATTTACATGCTACAACATGCTTAAATAAGCAAACATGCAATAAGTCATTCAACACAGAATCATCACCAAGATTAGAGGTCATATCAAAATGATTATACATTGGTTCTTTTGCATCAATAGTTAATTCAATGGGTGCACTCAAAATTGTTGGTATTTCAGTTGTTTGATCACATGGCAAAGTCAAATTATCAACGTAGTCCTCTAAAATAGATGGTGTGATCAAAGTAGTGGGTAGCTCATCAGATGGTGCATTCAAATTGACAAGGCATTCATCATTCTCATGTAGAGATGGAAGATCAGTACCTTTGTCATTACCTCTTATGATCAACTCAGATGATGTAGCCACTCTCGGGGGCGATGTGTCACATGGTGGAGGTGATGTAGTCCTGACAACAACGGATGTGGTTGTCACAGTATGCCTAGTAGTTGAAGGAACAATCATATCAACTCTTGGAATGTGCACCGTGCGCTTGTTCTCCTCGTGGCCAACACGTCGTTTTATTTCCTGTTCAGCTTTGCAAGCAAGATGAAACAAATGGTCCATAGGATAACACTCTTCATGAATTAGTTTCTCTTGAATATCACGGTTTAATCCTCCCCAAAATATATCCATAAAATCATCTTCACTTTCTTCTAAAGAGGAATGCAACAAGGTAGTTTGTAAATCATCATAATATTTTGTTACAGTTTCACTACCTTGTTTTAAGTGTTGCAACTTCTTAATCATGTCACGAGTATAATAAGCAGGGACGAAAGTATGTCGCATGGCAAGTTTCAAATCATCCCAAGTAGTAGGTATATAATCAGGGTGTAACCGACAATATTCACTCCACCAAACCAAAGCATAACCAGTGAAAGAACCAACCGCAACCTTAACCTTTTTATGTTCATTGAAATTATGGGAAGCAAATATA
>NW_025239501.1:0-3873 GCF_018294505.1 Triticum aestivum
GAGGAAAACATACACATTTAAACATTGGTTGAAAGGTGCGCCCGAAATATGGGTTGGGTTGCACGACCAATGTCAGAATGGTGATTCAATCAACGAAGGACTTAGAATGAACTATCGCCCATTCACTTCAAAGCAATAAGGTTGCTAGGAGTTTAGAATTCACACGTCATAGCTCCAATGTCGGTATTCCGGTTGAAAACAATACGAGGACCAAGGAATGAACGAAGATGGCAAGAAGTATTATGATATCAAGAATTATTAAGAGGTGGTGAAATTCTCACCACATTCTTGACAAAAAGAGATGGTAATACTTTCGAGGTAAGGAAGATCAACTGTTGGGTAGCAGTGATCTCAAGGTTTACACAAAACACGAACAATTTGTGTTGAACGGAAGGCAATAAAGTGGTCGATGAGTATAGGAATCATCGAGGGGCAAGGATGGTATTTCTCATCATGAATCCAACTGATATCCTGGATGAGCTCAGAATGTAGATGGTGATCATGACACATTTGTCGAGAGATTCCACGAAGATGTAATCGATCTGCGATCACATCAAGTCAAAAGAGTGATGAAGCAAGAGGTTATTGGAACCATAGGTACAACACAAACCTGAAATCAAGATTGTTGTTCAAGGCGAACTGATATGACGAGGAAGATCGACGTAAGCTTAGCTCATCGTCAAATACTTGTGCTACGGGAAGGAGGACCCGGTAGCACAGTTAAAATTTAGCATGATAATGGTATAGCCGATCAGGCTAGGAATGATGTGATCGGGTACAAACTCGTACTGATAGAAGCTTACCGAAGAGTTGTTGAACCGTAGTGCAGACTCGGTTCAGTTATTGGTGTCTTTGAGTGTTTAATAACTCAGAGCCCGTGAAAAATTGGATTCAGTGGGGATGTAGCACTTGACGAAGAACTTGTTAGAAGTTATGCAGTTCCATGATAATCTCGAGATACCAGGGGGTAATACTCGACGGCAGATCAAGTAGAGGTTGGACCGGGGTATTGCTCTACAGAAGACAAGTGCTAAAACTTGCACGAGAAATGGTATTCAAAAGAGAACATGGTCGGAACCACGATTGCAAAAGGCCAGATCCCTGATATAAGCTGAACTTATACCAAAGGAATAACTAGTTTAAGAGAAGCTTTAACGACAAGATCTACATCGTGTCCATGGGCATGAACACAAGTTCAAGGTCGACTCCCACTTCTCCAATGCATAACCTTTCATTTACTCCTCACGTTTGTTGGAGTTGCAGTGTTGAAATTTTATCTGGCGAAGCACCAGAAGAGTATGATTCGTGAAAACTTTCGAGTTCACACGGTTTAGAGAAAGCATATGTTCAACCCATAGGGGCTTCTTAGAAACATATACCACAATCTTTAGGAGTAATTAACTCAAACTCGATGACAGAGCATGGTTGAGAAAAGCAGAGGATACAATTTACCAAAGGCATTATGTATCCGAGGAAAGGCTCACAAGGTTATTGAATATGGAGGGCGTTGTCAGATAAATCCAACAAAGGATCTGGTGGTCCATAAGGGATCTGGTGTGAGCATCGGTACTCAACTAGAGGAAGCAGATTATAGAAACAATTGACTAACTCAATTGTCAAATGCAAAGGAATTATGATTTCCAAATCAAGGGATCAGAAGCAATGCTCTGATTAGGGGTGGATAAGTTGAATAGCCTTAGGGTACAATCAACGACAATTGGATTGGTCGAGAACCAATTCCAGTTAAAAGAATGGCAGCTTAGCCGGAGAAGTAATTTATAAGGTTCAATGATGATTGCGTGCATTCGCAAACATATTGAGTCAATAGACCCAAAATGGTAATGACAAGGAATGTCAATATGACTACGAGACTTATGGGATTATCCATAATGCAAGCAAGCAAGAATTTCAAGAGCCAAAGGCCCCAAAGGATTTTCGGAAGATCGAATATTATTTCGAAGACTCTTGTGAAACACATGAAAAACTAGGGATGACCGGATACTCGTCAAGTGCGAGGATTTATTCGAAGGGGTATTCATGTGGCAAAGAGCTGCTAGGCAGTAGGCACGAAGTATTCTCGGAATAATAGAGAAAACTTCGGGTATCTTGTAATAACAAGAACAATGGGGAATGATCGTAAGAATGGCAAGTGTAAGTAGTTATCCATAAGGATTTATCGGTGATCGGGAATAGCAAAAGTGATGGGCACAAAGTCTCGAGAGAATATCAAAGAGTATCTCTGAAATCTTCTGGTGCAGTCGGCGATCACCTGGACTGAAGGGGCTCTCCGGTAGAAAGTATTTTCGAGAACCTATTGTTAGATTTAGTAAACTTCATTTAATCTGAATAGAGGAGAGATCAGAGTCCCAGAGTAAAGGTCGAGGAGTAAAAGATCCTACTACCACCCAATGGCGACGTGTGCCCATAAGACACACAGCCATGTTAGTAAAAGTTTTGCAATGTCTAGACTCAACTTCGGCCAAGGAGTGTGGAAGGGGAATTCCTACAGGCAGTCGGCTCTGATACCAACTTGTGACGCCCCCGATTTAATCGTACACTAATCATGCACGCAAATGTGTACGATCAAGATCAGGGACTCACGGGAAGATATCACAACACAACTCTACAAATAAAATAAGTCATACAAGCATCATAATACAAGCCAGGGGCCTCGAGGGCTCGAATACAAGTGCTCGATCATAGACGAGTCAGCGGAAGCAACAATATCTGAGTACAGACATAAGTTAAACAGGGTGCCATAAGATGGCTAGCACAAACTGGGATACAGATCGAAAGAGGAGCAGGCCTCCTGCCTGGGATCCTCCTAGGTCACTCCTGGTCATCATCAGCGGGCAGCACGTAGTAGTAGGCACCTCCGGTGTAGTAGGGGTCGTCGTCGACGGTGACGTCTGGCTCCTGGACTCCAGCATCTGGTTGCGACAACCAGGTAGAAGGGAAAGGGGAAAAGAGGGAGAAAAGCAACCGTGAGTACTCATCCAAAGTACTCGCAAGCAAGGAGCTACACTACATATGCATGGGTATATGTGTAAGGAGGCCATATCGGTGGACTGAACTGCAGAATGCCAGAATAAGAGGGGGATAGCTAATCCTGTCGAAGACTACGCTTCTGGCAGCCTCCGTCTTGCAGCATGTAGGAGAGAGTAGATTGAAGTCCTCCAAGTAGCATCTTCAAGTAGTGTCTCCAAGTAGCATCTCCAGTAGCATCTCCACGTAGCATCGCAAAGCATAATCCTACCCGGCGATCCTCTCCTCGTCACCCTGCGGAAAAGCGATCACCGGGTTGTCTGTGGAACTTGGAAGGGTGTGCTTTATTAAGTATCCGGTTCTAGTTGTCATAAGGTCAAGGTACAACTCCAAGTCGTCCTGTTACCGAAGATCACGACTATTCGAATAGATTAAACTTCCCTGCAGGGGTGCACCACATAGCCCAACACGCTCGATCCCATTTGGCCGGACACACTTTCCTGGGTCATGCCCGGCCTCGGAAGATCAACACGTCGCAGCCCCACCTAGGCAAAACAGAGAGGCCAGCACGCCGGTCTAAACCTAAGCGCGCAGGGGTCTGGGCCCATCGCCCTGAGCACACCTGCACGTTGCGAGGGCGGCCGGAAGCAGACCTAGCCTAGTAGGCGTTCCAGTCCAATCCGGCGCGCGCCGCTCCGTCGCTGACGTCTGAAGTGCTTCGGCTGATACCACGACGTCGGGATACCCATAACTACTCCCGCGTAGATGGTTAGTGCGTATAGGCTCGTAGCCGACTCAGATCAAATACCAAGATCTCGTTAAGCGTGTTAAGTATCCGCGAACGCCGAACAGGGCCAGGCCCACCTGTCTCCTAGGTGGTCTCAACCT
>NW_025239502.1:0-3873 GCF_018294505.1 Triticum aestivum
TATTAAACGAGATCCAGATACAATGTTCATGCTCAAACTTGGCACTAAATAACAATTATTGAGGTTCAAAACTAATCCCGTAGGTAAATGTAGAGGCAGCGTGCCGACGGCGATCACATCGACTCTGGAACCATTCCCGACGCGCATCGTCACCTCGTCCTTTGCCAGTCTCCGTTTATTCCGCAGCTCCTGCTGTGAGTTACAAATATGAGCAACGGCACCGGTATCAAATACCCAGGAGTTACTACGATTACTGGTAAGGTACACATCAATCACATGTATATCAAATATACCTTTGGTGTTGCCGGCCTTCTTATCCGCTAAGTATTTGGGGCAGTTCCGCTTCCAGTGACCCTTCCCCTTGCAATAAAAGCACTCAGTCTCAGGCTTGGGTCCATTCTTTGACTTCTTCCTGGTAACTGGCTTACCAGGTGCGGCAACATCTTTGCCGTCCTTCTTGAAGTTCTTCTTACCCTTGCCATTCTTGAACTTAGTGGTCTTATTGACCATCAACACTTGATGTTCTTTCTTGATTTCAGCCTCTGCTGACTTCAGCATCGAGAACACTTCAGGAATGGTCTTTTCCATTCCCTGCATGTTGTAGTTCATCACAAAGCTCTTGTAGTTTGGTGGGAGCGACTGGAGGATTCTGTCAATGACCGCCTCATCTGGGAGGTTAATGTTTAGCTGGGTCATACGGTTGTGCAACCCAGACATCTTCAGGATGTGCTCACTGACAGAACTGTTTTCCTCCATCTTACAACTGTAGAACTTGTCGGAGACATCATATCTCTCGACCCGGGCATGAGCTTGGAAAACTAGTTTCAGCTCTTCGAACATCTCATATGCTCCGTGATGCTCAAAACGCTTTTGGAGCCCCGGTTCTAAGCTGTAAAGCATGCCGCACTGAACGAGGGAGTAATCATCAGCGCGAGTTTGCCAAGCATTCATAATGTCTTGGTTCTCTGGGACGGGAGCGTCACCTAGCGGTCCTTCTAGGACATATTGTTTCCTGGCAGCTATGAGGATGATCCTCAGGTTTCGGACCCAGTCCGTATAGTTGCTGCCATCATCTTTCAGCTTGGTTTTCTCTAGGAACGCGTTGAAGTTCATGTTGACATTAGCGTTGGCCATTGATCTACAAGACATATTTGCAAAGGTTTTAGACTAAGTTCATGATAATAAAGTTCTAATCAAATTATGAACTCCCACTTAGATTAGACATCCCTTTAGTCATCTAAGTGTTACACGATCTGAGTCGACTAGCCCGTGTCCGATCATCACGTGAGACGGACTAGTCATCGTCGGTGAACATTTTCATGTTGATCGTATCTTCCATACGACTCGTGTTCGACCTTTCGGTCTCCGTGTTCCGAGGCCATGTCTGCACATGCTAGGCTCGTCAAGTTAACCCTAAGTGTTTTCGCTGTGTAAAACTGTCTTACACCCGTTGTATGTGAACATAAGAATCCATCACACCCGATCATCACGTGGTGCTTAGAAACGACGAACTGTAGCAACGGTGCACAGTTAGGGGAGAACACTTCTTGAAATTTTATAAGGGATCATCTTATTTACTACCGTCGTCCTAAGTAAACAAGATGCATAATACATAATAAACATCACATGCAATTATATAGTTGTGACATGATATGGCCAATATCATATAGCTCCATTGATCTTCATCTTCGGGGCTCCATGATCATCTTGTCACCGGCTTGACACCATGATCTCCATCATCATGATCTCCATCATCGTGTCTTCATGAAGTTGTCACGCCATCGACTACTTCTACTTCTATGACTAACGTTTAGCAATAAAGTAAAGTAGTTTACATGACGTTATTTTAATGACACGCAGGTCATACAAAAGAATAATGACAACTCCTATGGCTCCTGCCGGTTGTCATACTCATCGACATGCAAGTCGTGAATCCTATTACAGAGAACATGATCTCATACATCACAATTCATCATTCATCACAACTTCTGGCCATATCACATCACATGATCAATCGCTGCAAAAACAAGTTAGACGTCCTCTAATTGTTGTTGCATCTTTTACGTGGCTGCAATTGGGTTCTAGCAAGAACGTTTTCTTACCTACGAATCACCACAACGTGATTTTGTCAACTTCTATTTACCCTTCATAAGGGCCCTGTTCATCGATTCTGCTCCAACTAAGGTGGGAGAGACAGACACCCGCCAGCCACCTTATGCAACTTGTGCATGTCAGTCGGTGGAACCGGTCTCACGTAAGAGTACGTGTAAGGTTGGTCCGGGCCGCTTCATCCCACAATACCGTTGAGCAAGAAAAGACTAGTAGAGGCAAGTAAGATGACAAAATCCACGCCCACAACAAAGTTGTGTTCTACTCGTGCAAAGAGAACTACGCATAGACCTAGCTCATGATGCCACACTTGGGGAACGTTGCAGAAAATTAAAATTTTTCCTACGGTTTCACCAAGATCCATCTATGAGTTCATCTAAGCAACAAGTCTAGGGAGAGAGTTTGCATCTACATACCACTTGTAGATCGAGTGCGGAAGCTTGCAAGGTGATGATGTAGTCGTACTCGACGTGATCCAAATCACCGATGACCTGCGCCGAACGGACGGCACCTCCGTGTTCAACACACGTACGGAACAGCCACGTCTCCTCTTCTTGATCCAGCAAGGGAGGGAGGAGAGGTTGAGGGAGATGGCACCAGCAGCAGCACGACGGCGTGGTGTTGATGGAGCTGCAGTACTCCGGCAGAGCTTCGCTAAGCACTATGGAGGTGGAGGAGGTGTTGGGGAGGGAGAAGGAGGCAACCAAAGGCCAGGGCGTTCAGGTATGAAGTCCCTCCTCTCCCCCACTATATATAGGGGTGCCAAGGGGGGGTGGCCGTCCCTAGGAGATCCAATCTCCTAGGGGGTGCGGCGGCCAAGGGGGTTTTCCCTCCCCCCAAGGCACCTAGGAGGTGCCTTACCCTCCTAGGACTCTTGCCCCCTTGAACCCTAGGCGCATGGGCCTATGTGGGGCTGGTGCCCTTGGCCCATTAGGCCAAGGCGCACCCCCTTACAGCCCATGTGGCCCCCTGGGGCAGGTGGACCCACCCGGTGGACCCCCGGGACCCTTCCGGTGGTCCCGGTACAATACCGATAACCCCGAAACTTGTCCCGATGCCCGAAATAGGACTTCCCATATATAAATCTTTACCTCCGGACCATTCCGGAACTCCTCGTGACGTCCGGGATCTCATCCGGGACTCCGAACAACATTCGGGTTACTGCATATACATATCCCTACAACCCTAGCGTAACCGAACCTTAAGTGTGTAGACCCTACGGGTTCGGGAGACAAGCAGACATGACCGAGACGCTCTCAGTCAATAACCATCAGCGGGATCTGGATACCCATGATGGCTCCCACATGCTCCTCGATGTTGTCATGGGATGAACCACTATGTCGAGGATTCGATCAAACCCTGTATGCAATTCCCTTTGTCAATCGGTACGTTACTTGCCCGAGACTCGATCGTCGGTATCCCAATACCTTGTTCAGTCTCGTTACCGGCAAGTCACTTTACTCGTACCGTAATGCATGATCCCGTGTCCAACACCTTGGTCACATTGAGCTCATTATGATGATGCATTACCGAGTGGGCCCAGAGATACCTCTCCGTCATACGGAGTGACAAATCCCAGTCTCGATCCGTGTCAACCCAACAGCTACTTTCGGAGATACCTGTAATGCACCTTTGTAGTCACCCAGTTACGTTGTGACGTTTGGTACACCCAAGGCACTCTTACGGTATCCGGGAGTTACACGATCTCATGGTCGTAGGAAGAGATACTTGACACTTGCAAAGCTCTAGCAAAACGAACTACAC
>NW_025239503.1:0-3872 GCF_018294505.1 Triticum aestivum
TTCTAGGAACGGGGGTACCCAGACTTGCCTGCCTGTGGCCTACAGCGTGGCTCAAGGAGTGGCCCAGTACGGCCCATCTTCATCAACACAAGCTCAAGACCCTCGCGAGGGGCCAAGCCTCGCGGGGCGGACGACAGACAGCTTCCTCAGGCGCAACCTCGTCAGGAAGGCTCGCGAGGAGGCGGAGAGATCAAGGCGGGGGTACCTCGTGAGGTACCCGTGATGCAAGCCATGATGATCGAAGCCAGGCGGGCGCTAGGCGGGCGCCGGCCTACGCAGTGTCCTTGTTTCCCCTTTGGTGCAAAGGGAGCAAGCAAAGGCCAAGGTACCAGGCAAAGGCTACCATTTTGGTGCAACAAGACCAAGACCAGCGGAACGACAGGATGGAGGTCACCGTGGAGCCCAAGACGGCGTCATCGTCAGAGTCTATGGCAGGCAAGGACCAACTTTAGTCAGGATAAGTGTACTAGATGTTCCCCTTCAAAATGGCCAATTGTTGGCGCCCTTCCCGCTCAATATTTGGGAAGAGGACCAGGGCCTCGTTCTATAAATAGGGCTAGCCACCACAGTAGAAAGGGATCCGGATCCAAACCCTTCCCAAGAGGCACCACCTCCGCAAGAACATCCCTCGCGAGGCTGTTCTTCCCTTGTATGGTTCATCATCAGCCCCAGAGGCAATCCACCACACACACACTGGAGTAGAGTATTACACTACAATGGTGGCCTAAACCAGTATAAAACCTTGTGTCTCTTGTGTTGTTCATCTTCGCTAGCTTAGATCCTTTGCGAGGCAACGAGACGTGAGTAGGTAGGGGAGTGATCTCCGCGTACACCCCAGAGTTCGAACCTCAAAGGGTCTGCCGGAATCCGTAATCCGACATTTGGCGCGCCAGGTAGGGGTGCGCCAGAATAGTGTCCTCCGCCGTCTTGTGTTTCACCGTCCGTCTCGTCCATGTCTGACGCTCGTCGAGCTCGTGGCGAGCGCCGGGCTGCTCTCGTGGCCCATGTCACCCAGACGGCCCCCGTCGGCGGGCCTCCCCATCGTTCCCCGTCGCCTGCCACCCATGCCGCCACCGGCCTGGCTGGGAATGAGCAGCAGGCGTCGTCGCTGCATCCCTCGGTGCGGCGGGAAGGCCGCACCTCTACCCCATCGCTGACTCCAGCAGGCTCGTCATCGCACGCCCGCCGCGCTCCTGCGGACGCGCACGCCGTGCTGCTCCTGGCACGTGAGCTCCTGCACTACCGCCAGTCGATGACCTCTACGACGAGTGGCTCGCTCGCATCACCGAGCTCGTCAGCGCCGTAGGGGGCTCCCCTGCGCCGTCCCTCTCGCTGCACCGCCCTTCGCCCTGTGCAGGAAACGCGGCTCCGGAGGCGCCTCCGCCGCCTCCCCCTCAAGAGGGCGCCCTGGCCCCAAGGCGCGCGGCCCCTGGATGGGACCCGCCGCGTCCAGCGCCCTTACAGCAAGAAAAGAGCTGCCAAGAGATCCCTCGCCCTCAGGAAGGTGCTCGTGTGCTCCCTGCACCAGCACGTCATGACCGCGCTCCTGCTCCAGCACGCCAAGACCCCGCGCTGCTCCTGGTGGCAGCGCGCGGAGACCTCCAAGATCAAGCCCTTCATCACCAAAGGCCCCCTGTGTCCACTGCAAGCTGTCGTGCCTTCACTGCCGAGCTGCATAGCGTGGCCTGGCCGGGCAAGTTCAAGCCAGATCTGCCTCCTCGCTACAATGACACTGCTGACCCCACGGAGTTCCTCTAGCTCTACAAGTTGGGTATCGAGGTGGCCAACGGGGATGAAAAGGTCATGACGAACTAGTTTCCCATGGCGCTCAAGGATGGCGCCCGTACATGGCTCCTCAACCTGCCTCCTAGCACGATCTCCTCTTGGGACGAGATGCACACTCGCTTCATCGCCAACTTCCAGGGCACTCGTGACCGGCCCCCGACCATGAGTGACTTGTACCGCATCAAGCAACAGCCAGGAGAGACCCTGCAAAAGTAAATCCAGCGCTTCAACAACGCCATCCTTGGATATCCGGCCCTGGCCAAGTTTATGGCGGTAACTCACCATGGCTACAATGTCCTCAAGATGCCAGGAAGCTGTGGAGTCATCACAGTCCCCTGTGAGGAGAAGGATGCAGTGTGTTCTCTCGAGCGTGCCTTCCAGGACGCGACAATCGAAGACCCAGATCACAGGAATGGGGGCCTTCCCGAGGCAGTCCCTAAGAAGAAGAAGACATCACCTGGTCCGAACCATCAGGAGGCAGGCACCTCCAGGGGCGCCGCGCCAAGATCCGCGCCCGTCCAAGGGGTGCCTCCCTCTGCCGCATAGGAAGGCGCGCTTGGCGCCCTCCTCGGCCAAGGCTCGGGGGCTCTCTCCTGGAGGGCCATCAACTTTGCCAAGGTCACGAGGGAGGCCCTCGGGCACCACTTGGAGGCGTGTTTCAAAGAACATTTCCCTCAGGATGGTGTAAGGCAAGGGGGGCCGAACCCTCAGGAGTTCATCGCAAGAAACACTCAGGAGCTGCAGGAGTCAAGGATCATGCGCGGTAGCCGCCGCTTACCCGCCGTATCTCCCCATCCAGGCGAGGATGGTGGGCTGCGCGTCTGCATCGACATACCAGGGCTCAACCGAGCCGCATCTCAGGAGTGCCTCTGGCCCTCGCGCGTGGGACATTGCGAGGGTCCACCCCACAACTATGTTCGCATGCCTCTCAGTCTGCCGAACGCGGTCGCCGCTCATCAGCACCTGCTGAGGAGCATTCTGGAGGCTCAGGAGGCCAGGCATTGTGCAGTCCTGGCGGAAATGGAGATGATCTTTGAAGAGCCGCCTGCGCCCCCGGAGCCTCCCGAGGCTCTGGGCCCTGGGGGCTCGTGAGGATCGGCTTCCACCCCACGCTCCGTCCGCTACCTCAACATTCCTTCATCTCCAACGGTATCAGGTGACACCTTCCAAGTTCCATTTCAGCTGGGAGCACCCCCAGGGCTGCATCATTCCCAGGCCGCGTGGGTCCTTCCCTGCGGCGTGTATCCCTTTGTTCATGTCTTTAAGTTACTTTGTTGGGGGCGCCCCTCGGGCTGCATTATCCCCAAGCCGCTTGGGCCTGACCCAGTGGCGTGTATCGCTCTCGCACTTGTCTAAGTTTATCTAACCTTCCATGGCTAACCTGCCTGGCTTGATCACCCGCTCGATTGACGCCGACCTTTGGAGTTGCTCTCCCTGGCACGACGCTTGCACATGGGTAAGTTCCTGCAACGTCGACAAACATAAGTGGCGGAGGGATTTCATCACCGACCTAGGAGTCATACCCAATGCGTCGGGACCGATCAAACTCTTCTGTGACAACACTGGAGCTATTGCCCTTGCCAAGGAGCCCAGGTTTCATAAGAAGACTAGGCACATCAAGCGTCGTTTCAACTCCATCCGTGAAAATGTTCAAGATGGAGACATAGATATTTGCAAAGTACATACGGATCTGAATGTCGCAGATCCGTTGACTAAACCTCTTTCGCGAGCAAAACATGATCAACACCAGAACTCTATGGGTGTTCGATTCATCACAATGTAACTAGATTATTGACTCTAGTGCAAGTGGGAGACTGTTGGAAATATGCCCTAGAGGCAATAATAAAAGCATTATTATTATATTTCCTTGTTCATGATAATTGTCTTTTATTCATGCTATAATTGTATTATCCGGAAATCATAATACACGTGTGAATACATAGACCATAACATGTCCCTAGTGAGCCTCTAGTTGACTAGCTCGTTGGTCAACAGATAGTCATGGTTTCCTGACTATGGACATTAGATGTCATTGACAACGGGATCACATCATTAGGAGAATGATGTGATGGACAAGACCCAATCCT
>NW_025239504.1:0-3871 GCF_018294505.1 Triticum aestivum
AACAACATTCGGTAGTCACATACTAGTCTTCCTAATAACCCTAGCGTCACCGAACCTTAAGTGTGTAGACCCTACGGGTTCGGGAGACATGCAGACATGACCGAGACGCTCTCAGTCAATAACCAACAGCGGGATCTGGATACCCATGATGGCTCCCACATGCTCCTCGATGTTGTCATCGGATGAACCACGATGTCGAGGATTCGATCAAACCCTGTATGCAATTCCCTTTGTCAATCGGTACGTTACTTGCCCGAGACTCGATCGTCGGTATCCCAATACCCTGTTCAGTCTCGTTACCGGCAAGTCACTTTACTCGTACCATAATGCATGATCCCGTGTCCAACACCTTGGTCACATTGAGCTCATTATGATGATGCATTACCGAGTGGGCCCAGAGATACCTCTCCGTCATACGGAGTGACAAATCCCAGTCTCGATCCGTGTCAACCCAACAGATACTTTCGGAGATACCTGTAATGCACCTTTATAGTCACCCAGTTACGTTGTGACGTTTGATACACCCAAGGCACTCTTACAGTATCCGGGAGTTACACGATCTCATGGTCGAAGGAAGAGATACTTGACACTGGCAAAGCTCTAGCAAAACGAACTACACGATCTTTTATGCTATGCTTAGGATTGGGTCTTGTCCATCACATCATTCTCCTAATGATGTGATCCTGTTATCAACGATATCCAATGTCCATAGTCAGGAAACCATGACTATCTGTTGATCACAACGAGCTAGTCAACTAGAGGCTCACCAGGGACGTATTGTGGTCTAAGTATTCACACGTGTATTACGATTTCCGGATAATACAGTTATAGCATGAATAAAAGACATTTATCATGAACATTGAAATATAATAATACTTTTATTATTGCCTCTAGGGCATATTTCCAACAGTCTCCCACTTGCACTAGAGTCACCAATCTAGTAACATTGTGATGAATCGAACACCCATAGAGTTCTGGTGTTGATCATGTTTTGCACGCGAGAGAGGTTTAGTCAGCGGATCTGCGACATTCAGATCCGTGTGCACTTTGCAAATCTCTATGTCTCCATCTTGAACATTTTCACGGATGGAGTTGAAACGACGCTTGATGTGCCTGGTCTTCTTGTGAAACCTGGGCTCCTTGGCGAGGGCAATAGCTCCAGTGTTGTCACAGAAGAGTTTGATCGGCCCCGACGCATTGGGTATGACTCCTAGGTCGGTGATGAACTCCTTCACCCAAATCACTTCATGTGCTGCCTCCGAGGTTGCCATGTACTCCGCTTCACATGTAGATCCCGCCACGATGCTCTGCTTGCAGCTGCACCAGCTTACTGCTCCACCATTCAACATATACACGTATCCGGTTTGTGACTTAGAGTCATCCAGATCTGAGTCGAAGCTAGCGTCGACGTAACCCTTTACGACGAGCTCTTCGTCTCTTCCATAAACGAGAAACATGTCCTTCGTCCTTTTCAGGTACTTCAGGATATTCTTGACCGCTGTCCAGTGTTCCTTGTCGGGATTACTTTGGTATCTTGCTACCAAACTTACGGCAAGGTTTACATCGGGTCTGGTAATAGATCCTATGGCTGAAGCATAGGGGATGACACTCATCTCTTCTTTATCTTTTGCCGTGGTCGGTGACTGAGCTGAGTTCAATCTGACACCTTGTAACATAGGCAAGAACCCCTTCTTGGACTGATCCATTTTGAACCTCTTCAAACTCTTATGAAGGTATGTGCTTTGTGAAAGACCTATGAGGCGTCTCGATCTATCTCTATAGATCTTGATGCCTAATATATAAGCAGCTTCTCCAAGGTCCTTCATTGAAAAACACTTATTCAAGTAGGCCTTAATGCTGTCCAGAAATTCTATATTATTTCCCATCAAGAGTATGTCATCTACATATAATATGAGAAATGCTACAGAGTCCCACTCACTTTCTTGTAAACGCAGGCTTCTCCATAAGTCTGCATAAACCCAAACGCTTTGATCATCTCATCAAAGCGAATGTTCCAACTCCGAGATGCTTGCACCAGTCCATAAATGGATCGCTGGAGCTTGCATACTTTGTTAGCGTTCCGAGGATCGACAAAACCTTCCGGCTGCATCATATACAGTTCTTCCTTAAGATGCCCGTTAAGGAATGCCGTTTTGACGTCCATTTGCCATATCTCATAATCATAGTATGCGGCAATTGCTAACATGATTCGGACGGACTTCAGCTTCGCTACGGGAGAGAAAGTCTCGTCGTAGTCAATCCCTTGAACTTGTCGATAACCCTTAGCGACAAGTCGAGCTTTATAGATTGTAACATTACCATCCGCGTCCGTCTTCTTCTTAAAGATCCATTTGTTTTCTATTGCTCGCCGATCATCGGGCAAGTCTGTCAAAGTCCATACTTTGTTTTCATACATGGATTCTATCTCGGATTTCATGGCTTCAAGCCATTTGTTGGAATCCGGGCCCGCCATCGCTTCTTCATAGTTCGAAGGTTCATTGTTGTCTAACAACATGATTTCTAGGACAGGGTTGCCGTACCACTCTGGTGCGGAACGTGTCCTAGTGGACCTACGAAGTTCAGCAGTAACTTGATCCGAAGTACCTTGATCATCATCATTGTTTTCCTCTTCAGTTGGTGTGGGCATCACAGGAACGGTTTCCTGCGCTGCGCCACTTTCCCGCTCAAGAGGTAGTACTTCATCGAGTTCTACTTTCCTCCCACTTACTTCTTTCGAGAGAAACTCTTTTTCCAGAAAGCATCCATTCTTGGCAACAAAGATCTTGCCTTCGGATCTTAAGTAGAAGGTATACCCGACAGTTTCCTTAGGGTATCCTATGAATACGCATTTTTCCGACTTGGGTTCGAGCTTTTCAGGTTGAAGTTTCTTGACATAAGCATCGCATCACCAAACTTTTAGAAACGACAGCTTAGGTTTCTTTCCAAACCATAATTCATACGGTGTCGTCTCAACGGATTTAGACGGTGCCCTATTTAAAGTGAATGTAGCTGTCTCTAGAGCGTATCCCCAAAATGATAGCGGTAAATCGGTAAGACACATCATAGACCGCACCATATCCAATAGGGTGCGATTACGACGTTCGGACACACCGTTTCGCTGAGGTGTTCCAGGCGGCGTGAGCTGTGAAACGATTTCTTTAAGTGTGTACCAAATTCGTGACTTAAGTATTCTCCTCCACGATCTGATCGTAAGAATTTTATCTTTTGGTCACGTTGATTCTCTACCTCATTCTGAAATTCCTTGAATTTTTCAAAGGTCTCAGACTTGTGTTTCATTAAGTAGACATACCCATATCTACTCAAGTCATCTGTGAGAGTGAGAACATAACGATATCCTCCGCGAGCCTCAACGCTCATTGGACCGCACACATCGGTATGTATGATTTCCAACAAGTTGGTTGCTCGCTCCATTGTTCCGGAGAACGGAGTCTTGGTCATTTTGCCCAAAAGGCATGGTTCGCACGTGTCAAACAATTCATAATCAAGAGACTCTAAAAGTCCATCGGCATGGAGCTTCTTCATGCGCTTGACACCAATGTGACCAAGGCGGCAGTGCCACAAGTATGTGGGACTATCGTTATCAACTTTAAATCTTTTGGCATCTACACTATGAACATGTGTAATATTACGCTCGAGATTCATTAAGAATAAACCATTGACCATCGGAGCATGACCATAAAACATATCTCTCATATAAATCGAACAACCATTATTCTCAGACTTAAATGAGTAGCCATCTCGTATTAAACGAGATCCAGATACAATGTTCATGCTCAAACTTGGCACTAAATAACAATTATTAAGGTTCAAAACTAATCCCGTAGGTAAATGTAGAGGCAGCGTGCCGACG
>NW_025239505.1:0-3871 GCF_018294505.1 Triticum aestivum
ATGTAGATGTGCCCTAGATAAAACTTTTCCAAATTAGTCCGCTCTCAAGCGTGGACCAGTGGCTAGCATTCTCTTTTTGACGTGGATGCCATGAGTTGTCCATCACAAAATCCATTTGCACATTAGCCTGAATTTCAGTCCACATATCTGAAAATCGACTGAAACTAATGATGGTCACAAAAAACTACAGAATGCATGGCAAAACCATTGTCATCGTCATACCCAATCATCCATCAACTCGAACGGCTTCAGTAATTCCATTGGCTCAAGGGGAGCGCAGTTTTTTGTAGCTCATCCTTCGTGGTACCTGCTATCGTAGCCATCCATTCTGTGCTCAGTTCCATGTGGATGTGTGCATCGATGGAAAATTAGCAACTGGCGCCAGCTCTCAAATCTTAATCTCCTGCCGCTAGGACTAGTAGGGACTGTATCTGATGTGACGTTCTTTTTGTCCATCTCCCGTCAGACTGAGACGTAGTGCAGACCCCTCTCTCTTTTTGCATGCAGCGCATCTTTCTCTCGTGAACTTTACATGCAACTCTCTTTCTTTTTTTCTTCTGTCTTTCGATAAAGTGTGCTCTCTAAGAGCATATCCAGCCGTTGGCCCCCCAGAGGGCTCGAAAAATCACCACCTGGGGGCGACCCAGCGAAAAAATCGGCTTGGGGCCGTTCGGGTTCCCAGCCGCCGGCCCCAGGGTCGCCCCAAAAGACGTTCAACTACATCAACCGCGTTAAATAACGCTTCCGCTTTCGGTCTACGAGGGTATGTGGACACACTCTCCTCTCTTGCTGCTATGCATCACCTAGATAGATCTTGCGTGATGGTAGGATTTTTTTTGAAATTACCACGTTCCCCAACACCGGGGTGTTGGCCTCGAAGAGCAAGTACGCCTCCCACTCGTGAAGCGAGCGGCGGCCGAAGCAGTTGGCCGCCGCCCCATCGCCGGGGAGCCGTTCAGTCATCATTGCGGGTGGGCACGGGGAGAGAGGCAGAGTTCGGCGGCCGCGCGCGGGGGGAGAGGCAGAGTTCGGCGGCGGGTATGGGCGGGTGTGGCCAGAGGCGAGGGAGAGGCGTTGTTTTTATAGCTGGGCGCCGTGTGTACGCATGGCGGGAGGGGGGGGGGCATCGCCGTGCCGCCCGTGAGGAATCAATGGAAGGCTGACCGGCGGCAGCCTTGGCATTGATTCCCCGCGGGAAACCGAGACGTTGTGAGGACTACAAGGCGAGTGTCGCTTACTCGGTGGGGCCGCAGTGCGTTCGCGCCAAAATCGCTCGTCCCGGTGCCTCTGGGCGCCCCCCAGCGCGCCGGATTTGGTCTGGGTACGCCGGCGCCAATTTCGGCCCAAATCGGCGAAAAACAGGATCCAGGGGCGTGACTGGGCCGATATTTGGGCGCCGGCGCGAAAAAATAGTCTGGGAGGGCCTGTTGGCGGCGTGGCTGGAGATGCTCTAAAGATGTCAAATAAAAATTCTAAAAGTCACTTCCTCGAATAAGAAATCACTATTACTCAATGCACATGGGACGAATGGGTGGAGATAAAACATTCTCCATGCAAACCCCTGTCTTTCTCCCGGTTGGACAAAGATTGCTTCATGTACCCATTCTCTTCTCTCTCCTATCACATTTCGGCCTGCATGTGTTGCATGTTCATCGGTAAAAGTTCACGAGAGTAAACAGTGTTATGTACAGTGCAAAGCTGCTGCATGAGAGCAACTGTTGCATGTGAGCCTGTGAATTCTTGACCAGCTTTGAACACCCACTGAGACTGAGCCACGAGGAGACTAGCATACAGGCCTACCTTGCTTTTGATTATTGTTTGGCTGCAACGGATGGGACAATGCCTGCAAATGACACTGCATCAAACAAGTGCATGCTTGTGACGGTGCTTTCCTGCACAAATCGCGACACAAAACGAATGGTGTAGATAAGAGGGGCCGTGGAGGCCGAGCTAGGAAGGAACTTTGCGTTGGCTCAAATGGACTTGATTACATTACTTGATTCACAGTAATTTCTTATACACAAGTTCCTCACAAATGTTATTCTGAACTCTCGACTATGCAGTGCAGATACTAAAACGTGGTAGCGAATGGCAGAAGACCACCAAAGAATACCCACGCGGCTACGCAAGCAACTGATGATAAATAGTAACGTCGATCACTCACTGACACTCATCATGTAACCGGTGATGAGATTTTGGTGCTTAGCCGGACAGTGGCAGACCAGACTCAGTGGTGGCCGTGGTATCCACCGCCGCCGCCGCCGCCATAGGTGGGCGTGGGAGGGACGGGGTGGTAGTCCGGCTGGGGCTGCGGCTTGGGCTCGGGTTTGGGCACGGGGCCGTAGTCCGGGTGGGGCTGGGGCTTGGGCTCCGGCTTGGGCAGCACGGGCTTCTTGTGGTGGAAGTGCTCGATGATGTGCTTCTTGATCAGCCCGCACAGGGTCATGGACGCGCACTCAGGCGACGCCGCGGACAGCGTGGCAGTGTTGGCGCCGGCCATGACGCCGAAGGTGGTGCCCTCGGACACCGGCACGATCTTGGATGGCTCCTGGCCGGAGCACGGCGCGTTGGAGGCAGCGCTGTGGAGCTGCGCGACGCAGTCGGCGCCATGGAGGTCGGCGGCCAGGGGCACGCTGAAGGCGCCGGTGCGGTCCAGGGCACCCACTGCCTTGCTCTCGTAGTCGCGGTGGACGTTCTTGCACTTGATCGCCACCTGAAGATCTGTTGTGCATTCATGGCAGAACAATAGTGAGCAGAGCACCATCATGCATTCATGCATTTACACTGTAGCTAGCTAGCGCTTACCCTTGAAGGCTTCCTCGGCCTTCAAGTTCTTCCTGGTGCAGTCGGCGCACTTGACCTGGCCGACCACGACGGACGCTGCCTCGGCATTGGCGACGGCGATCGCCAGCAGGACGCCGAGGACGAGCGCTCTCGAAACTGCCATGTCTGAGTTAATGGATGGATGATGGGTCGGCTGAGTGGCAGTGTGGTTTATATAGGCCTCCGCATTGAGATCGACACAGCTCGATGGATGATCTGGCTGCATGCTGTCCAAGGGTGGCCGGCAGCCCGGCACAATGATGCCTGACAACGAGAGACCGGCTAATTCGCCGAAATTTCAGATGGCGAATTGAAAACTCGATTGATTCTGCACGCATCGATCATCGATTTGTTCCACCTCGTCATTATTCAGTTGGTGATCGAGATCAAAATTGCTAAACTGGTCGGTGATCGACTTTTGGCCGGTGGTCGATCACGTCGTTCTCCTTCATATAGGTTTTGCAAGCCGCACATGGCCATGCATGGATGCATGCAGTGTAAGTACGTACGTACCCTTTATCATGCATCTAGAGCCTACATAAAAGTAGTCAGAGCGTACGTACTGTTAACTAATTATCTGATGATCCCTTTCTGCGTGCGGTGCACCTCCCGTGCATTTATATGGCAAAAGCAACAAGAATTGGAGCTAGCGCCGTGGATTGGCTGCTTAGAAGCTTAATTTGAAAGCAATCTTACAACCAATCAGAGCTAGAAGCATTTGAGCACTAGAGCTAGGTGGCATGATAACATCAAAACTTCTCAATCTTTCAATATAATAAAACCGGTTGCAATCGTACATATTTTGTTCTGCAGTTGATAGTTGTATATCCCCGCAAAAAAGAACAAGAGTTCTATTAGTTATATGGATCAAATCACTCTCGAGGACACATGGTAGTTTCATCAAGTTACTTTCATCTTGTTTATTGAGTTAACATTCATTGCTTTGATAATTTGTTGTGCGGTGGAACCTATAGTAATGTGTTGTTCTCACTTTCATCAAGATTCATTGAGAATAATTAAGATAGCATCTAACCATAACAATAAACTT
>NW_025239506.1:0-3870 GCF_018294505.1 Triticum aestivum
TTGCCTGGCGGGTTGTAGCTGCAGATGATGAACACACCGTCGCCGCTGTCGCAGACGACGCGGGCGCAACCGATGGCCGTCGAGTCGCGCCACACCACCTGCGTGTAGTGCCCGCACGACTCACCCTCCGGCGCCGAGCAGGTGTTGCTGTCGTGGTCGTAGTACTGCTTCTCCGACACCCACGAATTCACGGCGTCCGTCGCCGTCCACTCGGTCCCGCCGCCGCCGCCTCCGTAGAGGTTCTCCCCGTACGGCCGGCCATCAGGAGTATGGATCAGCTGGCAGTCGCCGCGGCGCTGATCCGCGTAGTCCTGCGCAAAGGCTGCCACCGTAGCGTCCCATGTCACCTCCCCAAGGCCCACGTCGGCGCGCGCCGCGTTGTGGGCGTCCACGAAGTCCTGCTCCGAGTTCTGGCCCGTGACCGCCATGGCGGACGCGAGAGCTAAGAGCACCACTACTGCTAGCTTCGGCGAGTACTCCATCGCTGATTAAGCCTTACAAAACTAATCAAGGAAGATGTATCTGTAACGATGAGATAGACTGCCACCATGCGTACGTTGTGTATTTATACTGCCTGCACAAGATCGATTGCTTCTCTGAGGTATAACTAAGCTTGGAAAGTTTCATAGAGAAAATATATCTCAACGAATTACACTGGTCAAATTCGAAGCACATGTGCGCGCGTTGAGGTAGTCAGATATCATCGTGGGCGGCCTGTTATTTCTTCTGATCGAGATTACCTATGCTGATGTGGAGGAACTTCGTCATTTGATCTCGTGGCACGAACCTACCTAATAACTCTACCATCTTCATTGTCCGAGAAGAGGTCAGGTCGTACTAGTTGGGACACACGTACCTAGTAGCTAGCCAACTAGGTGCTAGTGGTACCTAAACGTGTAAAATGATTAAGTTGAAGAATATTTCTTACGGGTTCAAGTTGTACAACTTGTTAAGTCAATTGGTACTCGCACATAAGAACCTTTTTTTGCTTGTAACTGAGTCGTTCTAATACTGTGTGCCGGTTGGTACATAGGATTTATTTTTCCGTTGGCGATAATATACGAGCAGCTAACATATCTCTTTTATATATAAATTGGAATGTTGTTTGTGGTCCTTGTTGTTAGCCAAATGAGTGCTAATTTTCTTGTTCAACTTCACGCGAGATTGATTTAACCTTGGCCTTGGTCGCGGAAATCTTGTTTTGAACGTGTCACAACTTGCTTTATATATAAAGTGGGGCGTGAGCTTTTTCGGTAACTTGGCACAACTCAATTAGCGGAAAGTTGTTTTTGGCTCTTCTTTTGTCTTTCTAGCTATACTGCAACATTATGATCATATTGATGTCCTAGTGCATGGTATTTGGAGATAAGAAAAACTCGGCAACTATACAATGTGTGCAAGTAGGAGTGATGCAAAGTGATATGCCTCGGCAAAGTGGTCGATCGATGATGCAACCGTGGTTGAGCAGAAAGAGGCACGAGACAAGTAAAGAGAGTGCCGAAGACGACAGGAAACATGACTGAGATTGGCTGGAGTGGTGGAAGTTGTGCGCATGAACATATAGATATAGAAGTGGGATCCAGGGCAATGATTTGCCGAAGTACTGGGATACAGAGTGTGTGTGCATTATGACAGAGTGGTGCATCGTGTGATGTTGTCAGTAGAGCGAGAGAAAGAGCTGACCGGCAAGAAGAGGAAGGAAGGTCGGTAATATTATGCTGAGTGTTTCCAGTTTTCGCTCGGCAAATTGGATTTTATGCTGAGCACCCCATGTAATAACACTCGACATACAACCGACCACTCAGCGTATGCAGTTTTCCTTGTGGTGAATGGCAACATGAATTTTGTCTGTACGAGTTGTATCCGAATAAAGAGAATGCACAACATAGAGAACAAGTGTTAGAGATGAAAAAAATGAAAGAAATAAACTTTCATTAGTGGTTTCTATATGTGCTGATTTTTTTCCATAGCAAGGCCACAAATCCCATAATCAACATAAGAGTAGAACTATATATTCATCCATAAACACTGCTTGTACAATAACACAACTTACTTGAATCATAGCAATACATATCCATCGCCGGTCTAAACTATACTAGCCGTGCGAAGCCGCGGCGGCCTGCCGTGCTTGTGAAATTTCCCATCGTCGGTTTAGCTGTGATTTGTCCGACTGTTGTTTTGGTGTGAGAGATCAAATCAATGTAGCATAGAAGTTTTCTTCTATTGTAGAATATCAAAAGGGAGAGTATATTTGTTGCTGCCGTTCATTGAAAGTATATCTCTCAATTTTCTGTCAAGGGCCTCAAAATGGTGGCGGTGTACCATTGGAGCACCATCCCAAAGTAGCAGACATGTTTCTTCAAGCAAAAATGCATGAACAAAGCCCCTAGTATCCTAAAATCCCATGCTACAATCTAGTCCCACGAGTGCCTTGCACTATTTGCTTTAAATTATATATATAAATTGGTCACTTTCACTATTTTGGAGAGAAGTGGTCACCTAACTCCGAGGCATCTATCTACCAATCTATTATACTCCCTCCGTCCCAAAATTCTTGTCTTAGATTTGTGTAGATATGGATGTATCTAATATTAAAACGTGACTCGATACATCCGTATTTAGACAAATCGAAGACAAGAATTTTGGGACGGAGGGAGTATTATTATAACGATAGAAAACGAACGGTGAAGATTTGAAATAATAGAGTGATGACAAATCAACGGCAGAGATTAGTTAAGCTCTTCTCGCAAAAAGAAAAAAAAGATTAGTTGACCTCAACGTGGTAACGCCAAGCGATATGCAAACAGAGTACACACATACATCTTTGGAGGCACATAAGCAAAAGGAGTCCAGAGTCCATACGCTGCCCAACCTTCGCCAGCGATAGGCAAACAGAGTCCACGGATACGTCTACGTAGGCAAGGCCAGCGTCTAAGCAAAGGGAATCCATATGATTTTTGCGATGAAGCAAAACGAGTCCATATATGCAAGGAGTCCATAGCTCAACCTATTCCATGAAAGCACATGCGGATTCCAGTTGAAGTCCAATTAGTAGTTCTTTTTTTAATACATGATGATGATGATGTGTGTGCGTGTGTGTGTGTGTGTGTGTGTGTGTGTGTGTGTTTTGCGATAGAGTACTTGAGGACGTGTTATTGTATGACCACGACACTACAAAAATGCATGGGTGAACAAGAAACACGGCCGGACTACATCGATGTAATAAGAAAGTCAAGCAAAGCTAGAAAACCTCTTACAAATGTCATGATTGATACCCGCTCAAGGAAGTGTGGAAATATAATATATAATAAAAGCAAAACTAATCCGTGTCAACCAATTTTTTTATGGGGAGCGCCAACCATTTTTAAGCGTAAGATTTAGTTATATATGTTAGATAACTGAATGAACATCTTTTTAAAATGCAATACACAAGCATCGACATCTACAACAAGTGTAGACAGAGACCGGGAGTTATCCTTCTTTAAAAGAAAAAAACTACAACAAGTGTAGAGGGTCGAACGGGTTCAATGGACCAAAACTACATACGTTAGATAACTGAATGAACATCTTTTTAAAGTGCAATACACAAGCATCAACATCTACAACAAGTGTAGCCTGATACAGAGGCCTGGGGTTATCCTTCTTTAAAAAAAACTACAACAAGTGTAGAGGGATGAACGGGTTCAGTCTACCAAAAATTAAATGGATGTAAGAACCTCGGAGGTTCTACCAGGTCGATCCATGTTGGCAAATTATTTGGCGCTGCTGTTGATTGTCGCGATTATAATGTACAATTGTGTATATGCATCGGATTTTTCTTAAATTATTATATATAGCAAATTTGTTATTAGGTAGACATAAAATAAAATA
>NW_025239507.1:0-3870 GCF_018294505.1 Triticum aestivum
GCCCCCAAACGAATCTGGCTCTTCGGCCAAAGCAGGGGCCAGCTCAGGCAGGCGCTGAGGGTCATCACGTCATCATCGTCGGCCCCGACGGGTCGAATCGGAGGTAACAAGTCATCGCAGCCTGGCAGCACCCGAACCAGTTGAACCCTAAACAAGTTGGGTGGCATCTGGGTACCGTGGAACAAGGGGTTGCCCGGTTGAACGATTTTGCCCTTGGCGACATCGACCAACTCGTTGTTCACGAAGTGGAGGAGAGTGCACGGAACGTCGGCGGCGCCCTGCGAAAACATGTAGGGCGTCAGGGATGCCCAGTCAAAGGCAAGGAGATGAAGTCCTCGGCCGAGAGAGGCTTAATTAGTTACCGTGATGATGGCGTCGAGCTCGGCTAATGTCGAGGCACCGCCAACGGCGGGCGTGCAGTTGACGGAGCGGCCGCTTGCTGAAGAGGTGCCGGCCGGCGTACACCCGGGTACATTAAGCTCCCGTGCCGGCGTCGGAGACACCAATGCCGCCTCCGCCGGAGGCACCAATGGCCCCGCCATCGCATTATGCGAGTTGCTGGCCGTGAAGCTAGGAATCGGGGCGGCCCCTGTTGGCCGCCCGCAATCCACGCACTCAACCCCGAGATCAAGGTAGGCACAAGGGCGGTGATCGTCGCTCCGAGTCGTTGTTCCACTTGCTCTTGGACAATCTCCGGAATCCGCGCCACCTGTGCCTTGAGTTCTTGAACCTCTCGCGCCTGGCTTTCCGAGCTGGTCTTTTTCTCCTTCCGCACACCAGTGGTATAGTATGACCCCCATTTTGTCGACAAGCCTTTGCCGGCCACACGACCAGTTGACGTCGGCTTACTGAGCTTATCCTTGTTCTTCATTATATTCAACCCCCTATTTAGAGTGGTGTCCCAAGGGTTGCTCTGAGTCGACCCCGCGCTACTGCTTTCAGTCGCCTGCGGAAGGAATGTGAACCATTTAGAAATTCGGCTTCATTAATTAGAATGCAACCATATGGAGCTAATTACGCGGGGGTGTATTCCTTACCAGAACAAGCTCAAGCCGCCTGGTCTTCGGATCCGTGGTAAGCTCCTTTGTTTTCGGGTCCTTCTTGTACCGGGCCCTGACAAAGTTCCTGGTCTGCTTGTCACCGTATTTATCGAAGAGGGGCGGTAGGCCTTACTCGGCACGGTGCGCCTCCTCCTTGTCCCATATAGGCTCCGCCACTCTGTAACCGCCGGGACCGAGTGTGTGTTCCCCTATGTTCAGCTCCCGCATTTGTTTCCCCCACTCACTTGATTGGGAGCTTGCGGTGCTCGAGCAATTGATCTTGAAGTCGTTGTAGTCATCTTCGGTGATCGAAGGATTTTTCTCCTTGATCTTCTCATAACTCTCACCTTTCTCAATCATTCTCTTCACATTGCTTTTCCAAGTAGACAGGGCCTTGCTCATCTTCGTGAGGGCAGCATTGTTCACTTTATTCCCTTTGAGGCTTGTGTTTTCGAATTCAGCGGGGAACTTGTATCGTTCGTGCAGCTTCGTGAAGAGGAGGTGGCGCAAATTCCCCCGGTCAGGATGCCTCAGGTTCTCGGTGTTGATCGAGACGGTGCTCCGGACAATGCACCCGAGCTGAAGCGAGTACCCCTTGACTATTCGTTCGGGCGCCGTTGGATTCCCGTTGGAGTCCACTTCAGTAACTTCCTCCTTGAGGGTGCGGAGCACGATCGGGCGCCGGTCCTTCCGTTGCCTCTTCGGCTGGCTGCTATCTGTGCATGCGCCGCCATCATCAGTGGTGGCATCCTCGGCGGCACCATCAGTGGTGGCATCAGTGTGGTCATCCTCGGAGGCACCATCCGTGGTCTCAGGATCGGTGGGGAAGGCGGCGGCCTCATACAAGTGAGGTTGTTCCTCCATCTCCTGGGACAGCTCCCAGAATGCCTTGCCGCCCGAACCCCCGGCCTCATCGTTGTGGGCCATGTTTCTCTCTAAATAGAAACAAAGTTTGGTCAAAAAGTTGGTTATTGTCAAGGAACAAGATCATGGTCTCATCATTTAGGGTTTGTCGACACCGAGGCATCCTAAAATCTAAACTTTTATCATTGAGGGTTTTTCGACGCCAAGGCACCCTAAAAGCCTAACTTTTCATCATTTCGGTTTTTATCGACACCGAGGCACCCTAAAAGCCATGCATTAGTCACAAGTACGCCGGGGCACTTGATCCTACTTAATTAACTACTAAGATACCCCGGCCCATGCATTAGTCACAAGTACCCCATATGTCCTATTTTTAGCAAAGTCATGCTAAAATTCACGGAAAATTTCAGCATGACCTTTGCTGAAAATAGGACATATGGAGTACCCAAATTTGCCGGAACGGAAGTTAATCGACATTCCGGCAAACTCAAGGGCCTCTCGGGGTACCTGCAAAATCATCACGACACGATGGTCGGAGACAAAACCCAGCAAACTAGCAAAATCATCACAAATTGTTTTCTGTTAAAGATGATCATCATCTTTACAAGTCTTTCTCAATGTGATCACAAGTAATTCAGAGGCATCACAAGTAATTCAGAGCATCACAAGGCATTAGTAGTTCAGTACATGAACAAGTTTTACAAACCCATATAAGAACAAGTGAATTCTAGTCCCATTGACACTCCTGGTTTTCTACAAACACCAAGTACTAGGGCACACAAAAGTTCTGAAATTTGTGTGCCTAACTGAATTAACTGAATTTTCAGTAACCGAATAAACTGAATTTTCAAAACTGCAAGAATACAATCGAGAAAAATCCAACAGCACTAGAACTGAGATGATTGACAGTAGTTTTGTTCACTGTTATGTTGGCCTAACTGGATGTTGGCTATCTTTTATAGTGCCTCTGTTACATGCCAGTTTGGTCATTGCTAACTCTTGATGTAACTGATATTTTGATTCCTGAACCCCCGATATGCTGTTGTGGTTAATCCTAAGAGAAGATTTTGAACAATGAGAAGTCCATGGATATGTTGTGTTTCTGACTTCCGTTGAGGATCATGGAAATTGGATATGTGAGTGGTCGGTGGACCAACTTTTCACTAAAAATAACAGAAGAGTCCTTTGTTTTCCACTAAAATTATCAGTGTCATCTGGTTTCATGGCAATATTTATCTAGCATGTTCCGTATTAATTTCATTGTATTTTCTGTTCCACCATATTTCAGTTTGTACTAAGGTTCTTTTTTTAGGGAACTCAGTTAGTACTCAGTTTACAGAAACGGTTCGATGTCTATCATATACAACCATTTTCCTTGTTATAAAAGACATGAAAGATCAAAACAATATTGATCTGAAAAGAACAGAAAAAAAAGAGAAATAGTATGTATGCAGTGGTGATTCTACCTTGCTTTCTCAGCCGTGGGTGATGAAGTGCCTCTGTTCTGTTGTGTCTGCAGTGGTATGGAGATGAATGAATTGGTATTAGGTTCAAATATGATCGATGGATACTCTAACTGTCCCAGAAATATTGAGTTTACTTGATCAAAATTGGAGGTTAAGATAGCTTGAATTTTTCGCTGGGATTAGACTTACGTTTTATTCAAAAATTCCAGCTAACTCTCTCTCAAACAAAAGAAAAATGAATCTAATTAGTCTGTTGTAAATTTTCTGCTGCACTTGTGCACATAAGTTATTCATTTAACCGTCACAACCACAAATGCCAAATTTTCAACTCCTAGCAAGAAGAAAAGGAAGTTCACTTGGTTAAATGGAACCATGGTTCGCCTACCTTGAAATTGATGTACCAGGAGGCTAGGAGGATGCCTTTAGATGTTTGGTTTTGGTGAGCCACCAATAAAAGCTTGCTGATGGGATGCAAAGACTAAGGTAAAGAATTGTCAACT
>NW_025239508.1:0-3870 GCF_018294505.1 Triticum aestivum
ACCACAACAACCTTCAAGGGAACAATATCCAGCGTAGAAGCTCACTGCACGGGCTCGATTACATTGCAAGTTGTTTTCGACTCGCCGAACAACTTTCGAAGCAAAGCCTTGACCTTAGATATTGTCCCGCTCCGTAGTAGCTGCCATGCACCACTCGGGCGTACTGATTTTGCTCGCTTTAATGCGGTCCCACATTACACCTATCTCCAATTTAAGATGCCCAGTCCACGCGGCACCATCATGATAAACAGAAATACGAAATGCTCCTTCCGTACAGAGGAGCATACTACGGCTATTGCGGCCGAAGTACAAAGGGGCCTTATCAAGCCGCACATTTCATCGGCCATCAAGCCGCCAGTCTACATTAGACAGGACCAATCAATTTTAGAGCTGGATTAGCAGTTCAGCCTCTGTCGTCCGCCCCATATAGCCGTGAAGTCTGTCCCACGCACAAAATTATACACTTACTAGTCACCGGCAGAGGCACAATGTAGACAGACCTATAGCACTATCCGCACTCTCATAGTCTTTTTCTTTTCTAACCATTTTTTATCTTTTACCACAGGTGACTATATTTGCTGAGAAGTCCTTTAACCAAGGCAAGGCAGCGTAGACGTGCGACAGGAGGTCCAAATGTTTTTTCTAGACCGCATCTTTATTTCAAACCTGTAAAGTGCCCTTTTTCTCAGCTTTTGACCCACGGCATGTCAAATAGCCTTGGTAGTAGTGTTATAATCTGTAAAGATTGTGCTTGACCTATCACTTAGATGCTAGTCAACATAACCCGTATTCAGTATTCACTCTTCTCAAAGAACTGAATTTTGCATCTGTGGTTATTTCATGCACGCACCTTGGCATATATTTCCAGGGGCTCGATATGGCAACATATGAGTTGCCGACAAGTCCGAACAGCTTTATAGCACACTTCGGCGTCACGAGTTTGGCCTTATATGCATCAGCTTAGAATCATGTCTTTGGTCAATAGTTGGGTTGCCCAGCTCCTGTGCTTACTACCTTATGTTCCGCTCTATCGGCTAGGGTAGTAAAGGGAGAACTACTGCGATTGTGTCCTGGTTTGTCCGGATGAGCACCTCAGTAGAGAAAGCCAAAAACTGATTGTCATGATGCAGGGAGAGATGGTCAACCACTCGATGACTTACGGAATCTTCGCAATTCCTTCCGTATTACACGAAGGATCGTTCTTCTGGTCATGTATGTAAACGCACCGTATTCGGATAACTGCATACATACCATGGGCTATATCGTAGACCCACTATCAAACTCCTATGGCTAAGTGAAAGTGCTAAAGCCCTATAGTCTGATTGCCTGGTTCGCCGCATTGAATCCTCCTTAATGGACCAAGACATTGGGTCAAGAGTATTCAAGTGCTTTTCCGAACACCCCGCATTATATGCGAGGGGGCCGAAGCCGACAACTAGTGAACTTTCATATTATACAAAAAACGGCTGCACAGGAGGCACCAAAAACTTTTTAGGCAAAAGTATAAAACACATAGCCCTAATATATCATAATATTGTTTTTACAATTTCGGTACATTTCACTCGAACATAATATCTTTCGAGCAATGACCCTCTATCAAGCGGGCATCCTCTAGGACATCCTCAAAATAATGCTCTGGCATGTGATGGTCCTTGCCCTTGGGTGGACTTTTTGCTGTAATATCGGTGGCCTTCATCTTCACCCAGTACGTCTTGACGCGGGCAAAGGCCATCCGTGCACCTTCTATGCATGTTGACCGCTTAATAGCGTCAATACGCGGCGCCGCATCAACAAGTCGCTGCACCAAACCGAAATAACTATTCCGTATTTGCTCGGTCGGCCACAACCAGACCACGACGTCCTTCATGGTAGATCCGTATATCTTGTGGAGCTCGGCCCACTGGGCCATCTGTTCGTTCAGCAACAGCGGACGCTTTGGCATGCTGAATTGCGACCAGAAAAGCTTTTCCATCGCATGTCCTTCTTGCGCTTGGAAAAACCGCGTCGCATCAGAGACACTCTTCGGCAAGTCCAAAAATGCGTTTGGAGAACTCCACATTTGATTAAGGAGGGCATACATCGGATCGCCGAATTTAGTTTGTAATAAGAAGGGCTTACCAGCCGTGATCACTCCAGCTTGTCGGATCTCCTCCCGAGCGGCTCTAGACTAGGACTGTGCTTCCCTCACCTCTTGTAAGGCCTTGTCAAGATCGGTCGTTCTGGTTTTGTTATGTTTCTGGAGAAATTCACACCGGCTAGTGGCATCCTTTAGCTCAAGTGCCATAGTAGATATTCTCTCCTCGCACTGGCACCGAGCAACCTGTTCGGCCTTTAATTCAGCAGCTACCTTTTCGGCAGCCGCATTACTCATCCTGGCTTGCTCCTTGGACCAGGCATGCTTTGCCCGAAGGGTCTCAACTACGGCGGCACTATCTGCAGTTATGCATATCTCAGTATACAATTCTCATTGTCATGCTGATATTATAGTACTTGCATATACTGACCACCCCAAAGACATACCTTGCGGCTCGTCGAGCCGCCTGTTAATAAGCATGATGTCATCATCCGCCACATCAAGTTCTGCTTCAGATCTGCAACCTCTATAGCTTGGGCAGTCGCCAGGCATGTAACAACCTGTGTTCCAATTAGTTAGATTATTTCCTGGGCATATCTTTCTTGATCCTCTGATCGCCTCCCTTTGGACGCTAACTAGAGTTTCAACGGCTACAATCTATATATACACAGGCGCATTTTGCATTTATAGCACAATTGAAAATATTACATTACGTACCTCGAAGCCTCTTAGCAGGCTCGTAAAGGCTTCATTCAATCCGCTCTTCGCAAACAGAACCCTCTCAACTACCATACCCATCAAGGTACGATGTTCCTCTGAGATGGGCGCATGTTGCAATATGTCCATCAATGTATCCAGCGCCTCCGGATGCCTGGAAGCGGCTGTAGGGGTACAGACTCCCTTCAATGGAATATGTTTACTCGACATTGGAGTAGTATTTGGCTGTTAATTAAATAGTTCAGGGCCTTCATTGTTGGTCCTCTTAGGGGCCGCACACCCCGGACCCTAGATGGCCAAAGTGTCACCTTCGGGCCTAGTCTTCATTGTCCCTCACACCACTTTTTGATCGGGAGGGATCCTCCGGGACGACACCTTGGGACCGTCTGCCCTATTGGGTGGGGAGATCTGTGGAGGCGTCTCGCTCTCCATCATCTCCGAAAGAAGATCCCCCGAGGAGGAGGACTGTTGAGGAAGGCTGCATGCCGGACTGCAAACATATATTTGAAATATTACCCTTGCAACCAGGAAAGAATGGGATATGTTCAAGACACCCTTGTTCACTTACGATTCAGCTAAGGGCTTGTCCTTACGGAGGAATTGTGTGACGATGTCGCCTCCCGAACTAGAACCCCCTGACAGGGATATCTTCCCTCGCTTAGAAGCCTTTATCATCAAGTCTTCAAAGGCGGTCCTCTTCTTGCCATGGGGAAAAGGGATGTCAGTTTTTCCTTCCCTTTCATCTTCGGAAGAGGGAGTTCCAATCTCCCCGAACGAGGTACCTGGCGTACCTCTAGAATGGAGGCCACCCTAGGCCTTCTTGCTCTCCTCCTTGTCTTCCTTCACCGGCACTTGATATGGTGCCGGAACCAGCATCTTTGTTAACATCCGATGAGCTGAGTCTTCGGGCAGAGGGGCCGAACACCTAATTCTCTCTGCCTTCTTTATCCATCCCTGGACGAGTATGTTTTTCTCAGTATATTGTTATGAGAAATTTAACTAAGCTGTGTTCAGGAGTCGAGTGCTTACCGAGGTATCCGGATGGTTGCAGTCAAGGCCAATGTCCTCTCTAGTATCCG
>NW_025239509.1:0-3869 GCF_018294505.1 Triticum aestivum
GCCGCCCACGCGCCCCCGCCGCCTCCTTCTCCCCTCCCCCCCTCGAGCGCCGGCTCCACCCCAAGCCCCGCCTCCCCCTCGAAACCCTAGAAACCTCGGAGCCGCCCCACGTCCACTAGGAAAGGAGGCCCCATGTCCACCAGGAGAGGAGGCCCCACGTCCAGCAGGAGAGGAGGCCCGCGACCTCCCCGCCGTCCAGCAGGAGAACAGGGTACGACTCCCTTTTCCGGTTGTCTCTTGCTGATTTTCTTATTCATCTCCTCCAATCTCTGACGCGTTCTCATCTATAGCTGTGTTGTGCTGTTGTGCTGTTGTGTTGTGCGAAGCTGCTGCTCTGGGCTCGACTTGTTTGGATTTGGTTCCCCTGTCACCAAGGTGACCACTTGTCTCGCCTCTCTCCCCCTCTGTACAAGTTCATGGCTGTGGAGTGCTATGGTCGATGCTTGTCTCAGCTGTATGCATTTGATTTCAGACTATATAGCTTGTATATGCAAAGTGCCTAGGGTTAAATAGGTCTGTACAGTAACACAAAGCTATGAAACCAATTGCGTGCATTGAGAAATAGAGTATTAAAACAGAACTTGACGTGGTTTTCCACTTAGCTATCTGAATTGAAAAAAAACATAGCTTTTGCGGTCTCTGAGGCAAAACTTGATACTCCATATACAACTAATACTACTACTAGACAAGATACTACTTCATATACTACTAATACTACTACTGTATTTCATTTCAAAGTTCAAAATGCTGGTACTGAGATTTTCATTTCCAATGAGTGATGTTTTTCCTAGCAGTAGAAAAAACATAGCAACTTCTCTGATTTTATAAAGTTGTTCTTATATGGATGAAACTTCACTTGTGTTTAGGCTAGTACAGGGTGTTGCTTCTTCTGTATGGGCCAACTATGTCACAAATAAATTATTCCTTCTTCTGTATTTGACAAGTAATGACTTGCAAAGATGATGATCATCTTGGTAGTTTGTTGGGTTTTGTCTCCGACCATTGTGTCGTGATGAATTTGCAGGTACCCCGAGAGGCCCTTGAGTTTGCCGGAATGTCGTTTAACTTCCGTTCCGGCAAATTCGGTTACTCCATATGTCCTATTTTCAGTAAAGTTCATGCCGAAATTTTCCGTGAATTTTAGCATGACTTTGCTAAAAATAGGACATATGGGGTACTTGCGACTAATGCATGGGCCGGGGTATCTTAGTACTTAGTTAAGTAGGATCAACTGCCCCGCCATTCTTGCTGCATTAAACCATAGGTGGCAATAGAGCCAAGTGATTAGGCCCAACTTAGAATTCTCCTTAGCATCGATAAACCCTAGATGATAAACACAACATAGGTGGCAATAGAGCCAAGTGATTAGTGCCAAGTAATTAGGCCCAACCTAGGGTGCCTCGGCATCGATAAATCCTAAATGATGAAAACTTAACTTGGCTTCTATAGGGTGCCTCGGTGTCGATGAGAAATTAAATGATGTACGCTTAGGCTTTTAGGGTGCCTCGGCGTCGATAAAACCTAAATGATGAAAGCTTACGCTTTTAGGGTTCCTCGACATCGACAAACCTTAAATGATAAAACCTTGGCTTTTAGGGTGCCTCGATGTCGATAAGAACCTAAATGATGAAAGCTTAGGCTTTTAGGGTGCCTCAGCGTCGACAAACCCTAAATGATAAAAGCTTAACTTTTAGGATGCCTCGATGTCGACAAACCCTAAATGATGTAGTTTTGAATTATGAACGTAGGATATGTCGTCATCATCATCGAACGATGAAAGTCTCCTGGGGGAGTGCTACTGGTGCCACGACGATCGACGTCTGTGCGACATGCCTCACCTGAACGATGATCGGTGCTTCAGCATTAAGCTCGAGGAGACCTTCGAAGTTGAAATGGTACACAACGACGACAAGTGTTATTTTCATAATTAAGCATGACTTCAACTATTTCAACGTGTAATTTTCATCTTTTACAATTCGAGTATAGCTTATCCCATGCCATGCAAGACGTTATGTCTTGGAGAGGATGGATTTTGAAGACCATGAAATTTCTGAAACAAAGAAAATTCACCTAAGGACTCATCACGATGTGGACTTTAAAGTAAATCTATATAATTCTGAGAGCGTAACCCATTTTGGTTGCAAAAATTGGGAATCATTTTGCAAGATGTATGGTTTTGATGAGGGTATGCTTATCAACATGCATGGATCTTGGTAATCCTTACATCGACCAAGACAATATGGACATTTGGGTCCTTGTTGATACGCCTCCAGTTATACCGCTATGTGAGTTTCTCAAACATAGTTATTAGCTAATTTATATTGTTTATTTCAAAATAGTTGACAGCTTATTTCCATTGACAACTTATTTTTATTGTTCAAAGCATGTGCGGGAGATGATAGACAAAACCCACTACACCGATGGCTCTGAATTAACAACTTACAAGGAGAAAAATCATCTGGTCGGATTTTGTACTGACATTGAGAATTACAATATCCACAATCAAACTCCTCAACATTATGGTAAATACGTGCCACTAGTGCATGTGTTCAACTACGGTAACTACCATGGAGATACCCTGGTAAGATTTTTACTATTACGACATTCGTGCATCTTTTGCATACTTCTAAAACTAATACATCATTTCTAACTATGAAGTTATTACTATGTTTTTCAATAGATAATCCCAGAGAATTGTGTGCCTCATTTGATGTATAAGAAAGGTAGTCTTAATGTTTTGAACATATAGCCAGGTCATCCTACGAATCTCAACTGTTCATACGAGATTTCTAAAAGAAGTGGAGACATGAAGATCAAAGGATGGAAAAAATGTATGGACAGTCGTAAGGAGGTTCTTGGAAGCAAAAGGAAGCGAAGCGCAAGAATTGGAGATAGGATGTTCTCCATTCTCCATAATGGAGAGTCAGGGTCTATATTGTTTTATGCTATTTTAGGGTATTTAGGTCCTGCCTAATACTGATGATCATATGCTAAGAACAATTAAGTAGGGTTGGTTCGATGACTATCAAGATGATGATCGTATGACTTGTTATTAATAACGAGTAGAAGTTGTATGATGATGATTAGTAGGACTTGTTAGGATTAGTATTACTTCCGACAAACTCACTACTCGCGGTCTCGAGACTTGTAGTGTTCTATCTTTATTCGGTCTTTTGAATTCGGAGACTAATATGATGAATTGTATTCGGAGACTAATCTTCTATTGTATTCGATGAATCTGCTCTTGCTGTGGGGTGATGTCTATATTTTGTCCAATAATATATTTTGTAACCTGTGCAAAATTCTGAAAAGTAAAAAAAACTAATATTCTTACTAATGACGCATCACCCAACAGTGCGCCATTAGTATGCCAGATACTAATGACGCATGGTGTTCTATACTAATGGCACATTGCGTGGTGCGCCATTAGTATATATCAGATAGTAATGGCGCACTGGCAGTGCGCCATTAGTAAGAAATACTAGGGACGTGATATTAATGGCGCATCAGTAGTGCGCCATTAGTAGGAAAAACTGATGCGCCATTAGTAGCCCATTTCCTAGTAGTGTTGGCATGCAAAAAAAATTGAAGTTCGCATTTGCTAGTGTCTGTAAAGTTTCATTGAAATAATATTGGGAATCCACTACGGCCACATCCCCGCGTCGTCGTCCTCTGCCGACACCAGGGGGGGCGCTAGCCGCGCCGCCAGGCCCCCCTCCAGCCCCATGCACTAACTGCACCGCCACCGGAGGGGAAGCTGGCGAAGCCGCACATGTCATAGGAAGGTGGCGGCGGGGCGTATTGTTTTGGTTGGCCGCTGTCCCGTAGCTCGCGGCGGTCGGTGCTGCTCGTCGGGTGGTGTGTGGTGT
>NW_025239510.1:0-3869 GCF_018294505.1 Triticum aestivum
TCCAAAGTAGCTCATTTCTTACCTGTTCGTGAGAGTATAACCGCTAGTCAACTGGCAGACTTATACATCTCCCGGATAGTGTCCCTCCATGGTGTCCCTTTGGAAATCAATTCGGATCGAGGAAGTCTTTTCACCTCTCGATTTTGGGAAAGTTTCCAAAATGCTATGGGAACTCGTCTTTCTTTTAGCACCGCTTTCCACCCTCAGTCGAGTGGTCAAGTGGAACGCGTCAACCAAATTCTAGAAGACATGCTTCGAGCCTCTGTTATCTCGTTCGGAATGGACTGGGAGAAGTGCCTGCCATTTGCCGAATTCGCTTACAACAACAGCTATCAATCTAGCTTGGGTAAGGCCCCTTTTGAAGTTCTCTATGGACGACGATGTCGAACACCCCTTAACTGGTCAGAGACCGGGGAAAGACAATTCTTTGGCCCGGATATGATTCAGGAAGCAGAAGAACAAGTTCGTATCGTTCGTGAAAAGTTGAAAACAGCCCAATCCCATCAAAAGAGTCAATATGACCGAAAACATAAGGCTATGACTTTCGAGGTTGACGAGAAGGCTTATCTTCGGGTCACCCCTCTGAAGGGAACCCAGCGTTTCGGTATCAAAGGCAAATTGGCTCCTCGTTACATTGGACCTTTTCGCATTCTTGCCAAACGAGGAGAAGTTGCCTACCAGTTGGAACTACCTCCGCATCTCTCCAGAGTTCACGATGTCTTCCACGTTTCTCAACTCAGGCGTTGCTTCTCGGATCCTATCCGTGAAGTGGACCACGAAACGCTTGATCTCCAAGATAATCTTACATATCGAGAGTACCCCATTCGTATCCTCGATCAAGCCGAACGTACCACGCGACGTCATAACATCAAGTTTCTCAAAGTTCAATGGTCGCATCATTCTGAAGATGAAGCAACTCGGGAAAGGGAGGATCGTCTTCGACTTGAGTATCCCGCCTTCTTCCCGGAGGAACCCAAATCTCGGGACGAGATTCTTTTGAGTGGGGGTGAGTTGTCACACCCTAGCTAGTCATGCATTAGAGTGTTGCATCATGTTTACTCATTCATCAGAAACTTGAAATGGGGATGACAGAACCCCCAGTCCCCTCTGAAACCAACTATGGTTACGAAAATAATATTTCAATGAACCTGAAATGCCCTTCTAAAATGCCCATCATTTTTGCCTTGGTTCAGAACCTCTGCCAAAAGTGGTGCACATTTTCCTAGGCCATCCTAGGGTTTTTGAATTAAATCATAACTATTTGAATTTGGGCATTTAAAATTATATAAAATATTTAAATGCTCAAATATCTCCAAACTAAAATGTTTCATGTTGGAAATAATCCAACTATGGGCCAGAAATAGTTTGGTGATTTTTGGAGTTGCCTAGGTATTTTATTTAATTCAACAAAGTTGCAGATATATTAAATAGAAATCAGAAAACAGAAAAGAAAGGGGAAGACTTACCTGTGCGGCCCAGCCAGCTGGCCGGCCCAGCCAGCAACCGACCCAGCCCAGCACTGTAGCTCCCCGTCGTCTTCCTCCCCTCGCCCCGAAGCTGCTGCGTGCTCGCGCGCGCGCGGCCGCGCGGCCACCTCCTGCTTGCCGACGCCCTCCTGGCCGCGTGGACGACGCCCGCAGCCCGTCCCGATCCCCCCTGCTCTCTCTCACTCTCCCCGGCTCTCTCCTTCCTCTCCCTCGCTCTCTCTCTCTCACACGGCCGAACACCACCGTCGCCACCGTTCGCCGTAGCAGTCGCCTCCGACCACCCCTCGCTTCCCCGACTAGCTCAGGAGCTCCGCCTCGACTCCCTCTTCCTCCCCACCGCTCCACAGCTCCCCGGAAGCCCTGCATCGCCGCCACGTCGCCGTTCCCCTCTTCGGGCTCCGACCACCGTCGCCGTCGAATTCGCCGTCTTCAGCGCGTCCCCGAGCCCGCTTCGACGCCCACTGCAACCGCGGTGAGCTACGCCACCGTTTCCCCCTCTCCTTCCCCTCGTTCCCTCACCGTAGCCACCTCCCCACCACGGCCGAACCTCCGCCGTCGCCGAGCTCGCCGTCGACGCAGCTCCGGTGACCATTTGGTCGCCCCGGCGAGTCCAACCAGTTCGCAAGACCCCGTAGAGCATTCCTAGCGCCTCGCTTTGCTCGACTTCGAGCTCCAGCACCGATCCCGTGCACGACCGAACCCCGGCGGCCGCAGCCGAGCTCACCGCCGTCGACTCCGGCCACCCCGACCCCAACGGGCTCCGCCAAGAGATGCGGGTTGTCCTCAGCTCCACTCCGGTGGCCTCCGCGGTCCATTTGGTGGCCGAAACGACCAAAACCACTCTCGCCGCCGCGCTAATGGTCGCCGCCGGCCAGAACTCCGGCGGGCTGTCGTGGCTTAGTTAATTAGTCACTAACCCCCCCACCTACTGACGCTGACAAGTGGGCCCAGGGCCTAGTCAAAGCTCACCAGCCCGGGTCAACGCGGGATTAGCCCCTGTGTCACTGACGTGTGGACCTCACACGTCAGGTTTGACCCGAGCCAGCCCTGTTGACCTGCTGATGCCACTGTGACGTCAGGCTGACGCAGTAATTGAATTTCTGGATTTAAATTAAATCAGGAAATTCCAGAATATTATTTAAACTTCAAAAATTCATAACTTTTATTCTGTAATTCCAAATTGGACAAATTATATATGAAAAATGATCAGAAAAATCCAATCTATCCATCTGCACCATTTTCATGCATGATAAAACAAGTTAAGTTGATGTTTTAATCAGAACAAGAAAAGGCACTTTAAAAGGCCATATTTGAATTTGGAATTTGAATCTTTGATTCAAATTTGTTCAAACCCTTCTGGTTTTAGCTGCATTAGCCCAACACACTCATATTGCCATGTTTCATGCATGCATCATATTGTTGCACATTGTTTGGTGATGCTTGTGTATCGGTGTCCTTTGCGACAGGGTCTGTCCCCGAGGAGTACCGTGATTACCCTAACGAAGAACCGTATCCCTGCAACGAACCATCAGGCAAGCAACCAACCATTTGATCATATCGATACAATCCCATGTTCTCGCTCCTGCTCTCTTTTACTGCATTAAGACAACGCGATTCAAACTGCTGTGTGCTACGGTAGTTGAACCCATTTCCTCTGCATGACCTGTCATTGCCACAGTAACTAGATGAAACCCACTAGCATGTGTAGGAGTTGATTGAGCCATATGTATGTGTTGTTCCTACCTTGCTATGCCTGCTATGCTTAGAGTCGTGTCAGGTCTGGTTCATCTGGGTGATGGGCTAGAGTGAAATGATTGTGTCGGTAACAAGAGTGGTGTGGTGAACACGATTTGGTAAAGGTATCGATGAGAGGCCATATAGGAGTACATGGTGGGTTGTTTCATTGAAGCCGACCTTAAGCACTGAGATCTGTATGTGTGATTTAAGAATCAGCTACTACCATGCATTGGGCCCGAAACCAATGGACCCTCTCGACTTCTTATTCACCCTAGTTCTCCGTCCAGGAGTTGCAAGTAGTTTCTGGTGTTTGTAGCCTACTGGAGGCCGTGGACAGCGCTGACCGTAGGGGTGGGCTGTGATGCGGTAGGTACGTGGCCGGGTGTACCGAATACCCGTTAGGTATCTCGGGAACCCTGTTCACATCGTTCGGGGCCGTATGGGAAACCTCGGCCGGACTCCCTGCGGATGGAACCTGAATAGGCGATAAACCTGGACTGGAGGCTTAGGTGATTAGGTAGGTCGTGGCCGACACCCACGTTGGGCTTCCGCTTGAAGGTTGCCGAGTACATGTCGTGTAAACGACGATAAGTGGTGAGAGCGTGTATGAAGAAGTACACCCCTGCAGGGTTATCATGATCTATT
>NW_025239511.1:0-3869 GCF_018294505.1 Triticum aestivum
CGATTGTTTTTTTATAAACTTCTTCTCCTTTATGTATACCTACTAATAAAGCAAGGTGCGTTTCTCCAATTTTTTCATCCGTTCACCATTAAAATATTTTTGGTTTCTATTCGAGGTGGTACTAAACTTTTTGTACTCCGTCTGTTACCAAAGGAAAAACGATTCGTCCAGAACATCGTACGTGGGCCACGCGCCCTATGGCCCAGTAAACTCAGCCCTTTTTCCTGCCCACGCAGGAATAAAAAAAATCTTATTTTCCGCTTAATGCGGCATATAGTTTTCGCTACGCATGGGGCGACCCAGACACGGCGGCCCATTTTCGTTTGTGTTTTGTTTCAAATTTCTTTTTCCGTTTCTTTCTCTTTTTATTTCCTGTTTCTTTTATGTTTTCCATTGCAAGCATATTTTTAATTGTTTTCTGAAATTCCACAATTTTCAAAAAATCTTTGCAGTTTCAATTTTTATTCACAATTTCGTAAAAAGTTACGATTACAAAAATGTGTTCCTATTTTCAAAAATGTTTCTATTTTTTGTCTTGCCAAAATATGTTTAAAATGTAAATAATATTCCCATTTTTTAGTAAAATGTTCATATTTTTCAAAACAATTCATGATTTAAACAAATGCATTTAAAAAATGTTCCAAATTCGAAAAATATTCTTGATTTACATATAGGTTTAAAAATTGAAAAGAATGTTTACATTAAAGAAACACATTTTCTAATTTTTTTTGCATGTTTAACACATCTTCCCATTTAAAAAAATGGTCCACAACGTAAAAACATTCATATTTTTATAAGAATGTTCATGTATTTAAGAAATGTATGCGAATTTCAGGAAATGTTCTTTTCAATATTTTTATTCTTGCTTTGTCCAAAAATGTATGGAATTTTCAAAAAATGTTCAAAATTTGAAAAATTGTTCTCTTTGCCAAGTATATTCGGTAGTTCATGTTATGAATTCCAAAATTACGTTCCTATTTAAAAAATGTTTGAAATTTTAAAATTTTGTCATTCTGATTTCTTTTCAGTAAAAATTATTCCCATTTTTTGGAAAATGTTTGGGTTTTGCCAAATTTGTTCAAGATTTAAAAATGTTACAAATTTGAAAAATATTCTTGTTTTAGAGATATGTTCAAAAATTGAAAATAATTTTTGCATTACAAGACACATTTTCTAAATTTCTTCCGTATGTTCAAAACATGTTCCCGTTGCCAAAAAATTGTTCGCAACTTCAAAAAAACCATAGTTTTATAAAACGTTCATGCTTTTAAGAAATGTTTGTGAATTTCAACAAATGTTCCGTTCAAATTTTTTGTTCATCTTTTTAAAATGTGTGGAATTTAAAAAAAAAATCGTAATTTGGAAAATTGTTCAGGTTGCCAAGTATATTTGGCATTTCATAGTTATTAGTTTTTTAAAAGTTCAAAGAAAAGTTTTGAATCTGACGTTGCATTAGATTATTTAATATTAACGCTAACCATTGCTTAGAAGAGCGCATTTGCTTGAGTGGCTCGCAACATGTGGTCGGGTCTTTGAGGTCGTGAGTTCGATTAGTCCCATACTGGGCCTGCTCCGCCTCCGCTGCATCAAGCTAAGTCGGTTTGTTTAGAATAAGGAACACCATAAATTATTGACAATGGTAGCTTCCATGCGTCAATAAAAGAGAATATGCTGGTTAATTATAATTGAAACAAATTATGGGCACGTGCCAATAAAAAAAGAATATATTGGTTTGGCTCTAATTAAAGGGTGCCATGTTGAACTAGAGAATACATACATGTGGTGTTCTTGATCCATTCTTATATTAAGCTAGAGGCATGTAATTTTACCCTCCCGTTGCAACGCACGGGCATGTGTGCTAGTTCATTGATAAGTAAAGTAGCATCATTTATAGGTAAAGGGATAACCTCATCAGGGGCGTTATCCATCCAAACACTTGGAGAAGAAAACCTAGCTAACCTTGCTAGTTCATGAGCTACTCGATTACGTTCCCTATTACAATGATCATAGATTACAATGATCATAAATGACATGCGAAAAACCTAATGACATGAAATAACAGTCATCTATAATGGATGAAGCGACTGAAGAAGAGTAGCTTGGCTCAACGTATTCACCACCTCCACACTATCCGAATTCACTTCAATCTTACTGCATCCGACGGTATTATCAAGATTCAAACCAAACCTCACTGCAATTGCTTCTGCTGTGAACGACTCGAAGCAAAGGTCCATCTTTTCATTAGTAGCCACTAAAAATTTCGCCCTATGGTCCCGGATAACTGCTCCAAATGTTGCTGCGAGTGTGTCACTATCAAATCCCGCGTCAACGTTTAATTTCACGTAACCATACTTTGGTTTCAACCAAGCATCTGAACGGACGTGAGCCTTTGGGCTATAAGAAATGGTATAATTTGCTACTAAGCCTCTCACTGACATATTGATTTGACATGCGCTTTGAGTTTCTTCGTCATGTGTCAATTTTTGCCTTTCATACCACAAATACCAAGCCGTTGTTGCCATCGTTTCTCTGAACTTCGGCATGCCGAACACTTGGATTTGTTGTTCTGGAAGGCACAAAAGATGTGCCAACACAAGCTCACCCACCTTATCAACTTTCAGTGCATGTTTGAGAACAAGCTCAAGACCGAGCATCTTCCACACATCCATTGCCAATTTGCATTCGAACAACATATGTCTTATGTCATCACGCCCCTGGTTACAGGCTGGGCAACTCGGATTTATTTTCAAGTGCTTATTAGACGAATTGGAGACCCCCCTCCCTCCAACCTATATATACTACTAGATGTTAAGGATTGATACAAATATATGTAGAGACTATATATTGTTTTAATATCATAATGCACTGTATATATTTGTAAATTTAAGATAATTTGGTCTGTCATACCCATAAATCAGTGATGGGCGCTCACTTGTTGTGATTGTGCTGCTTTATTTCGTTCACTTGTTGTAATTGCACTGCTCTATTTTATAATCCATCATTTTTAGTTGATTAGTTGGGGTTACATAGTCCAGGAAAAGAGGACACTGGTCTCCCTTAGTGTTAAAAGGATTTGATTTTTCCACTAATAACTTATCTGGACTGCGTAAAGGCAATATGCACTACCCTCTTTATAATCTCTTCTATCAAGAATGTGCATAAGCATCCATGAACACAATATTGAACCCACATTGGAATGTTGTGGCTCTTAGTTGCCATGGCCTTCCTTCTCCTCTCCCGAACATGGCCTTAGTCCTTGGGTGGCTCGACAGGCTTGACATTCTTCCCTTGCCGTTGTGCTCGCCATTGTCAATCCGCCTTTTGCTTCATCAGGGCCATCTACCTCTCGGCATAATTCGTCTTGGACAATTTGACATCTGATTGTTTGTACTCCATCCGTTCACTTTTATAAGACGTTTTAGACATTTAAGACAACACCTAAAACAGTTCAATTTCAACTGTCTAAAACATCTTACAAAAGTGAACAGAGGGAGTACTTCTTTACTTGAAAGCCAGAATTGCGGCAGAATTGTAAGTGTAAGTGGCACACAACACTGGTAATGGTCATAATTAGTGAACAAAAAGAAACCTGATGTGCTCATGGGAGGGTCACTTCAGCTTTTCACATGCGCAAAAGCAAACAAGTACCGTACAGTCATTAGAAGTGTGAGTTTTTCCATGCCAATACTATTAATAAGAAAGAACATGTGGCTCATTTCATGATATAGGGAATATATACACATTGGAAATCAAATAACAATATGATTGGTTGCTTTTGACCAATTGGAAATTTCGTTGCTAAGCCTAAATAAAACATCAGTTGTGATGATTTCACCTTTGTATGGAACCATGCAAGATGAATAGCCTTC
>NW_025239512.1:0-3868 GCF_018294505.1 Triticum aestivum
TCCCGCCGCTCCTGCCGCAAGCGGATCACACCGCCCCGCTGGCGGGGTTGGCGGCGTCTGCCCCGGCCGCGGGCCTTGCGGCGTCCGCACCGGCCGCGAGCTTTGCGGCGCCCGCCCTGGCTGCGGTCCCGCCTCCTCCAGCATCGGCTTCGGTGCCTCCGGCTGCCTCCATGGTGTTTGCACCCCAGGCAGCCTCCTCGATGGGATCGTCTTCGCCGCCGCCGTTTCACTTCGGTCATCTCATCACCATCAAGCTCTCCGTCGACAACTACATCTTCTGGCGTGCGCAGGTTCTCCCGCTCTTGGGGAGTCACTACCTGCTAGGCTACATCGACGGATCGCTTCCCTGCCCACCCGCGCTGGTAGACAGCATGCACGGTCCGGTCTACAATCCGGCCCATCGCGTCTGGACGGGGCAGGACAGGCGAACCTCTCCTCCATCCAGGGGTCGCTCTCGCCGGCAGTTGCCGGCCTTGTTGTCTTCGCGAAGACGTCTCATGAGGCCTGGACCATCCTTGAGTGCACCTTTGCAGCGCAGTCCCAGGCTCGTGTCTCTGCACTCCGTCGTCAGCTTGGAGAGTGTCAGAAGCTTGACTCCACTGCCACTGAGTTCTACAACAAGGTCAAGGGCCTCGCCGACACATTGGCCTCCATTGGACAGCCCCTCACCGACTCTGAGTTCAACTCGTTTATTGTCAATGGTCTTGATGAGGAGTATGATGCCTTAGTCGAGATCATCAACGAGCGGGGCAACTCGACACCCATGTTGGCACACGAGGTTTTCTCTCGGCTTCTTCTCACTGAGCAACGGGTCGAGACTCGCCGCACCAGGGGCACTGGCTCCCTCTCGGCCAACGTCGCCACCAAGGGTGGCCGCTCTTCTTCATCACCCCGGTCTCCCTTGGGGTTGCCACCGTCGCCCGCCTCGGCCCCCCCACCTACTGCGCGACCTTACCGGGGGCTGGCGGTCCACGTGTGTGTCAGCTTTGTGGCCGCGATGGGCACTGGGCCTCCAAGTGTCATAAGCGCTTCCAGCGAAGCTTCCTCGGTCTTGGCAATGACGGCAAAGATACACGCAACAATGCCCGTCAGGTCGCCATGGCTGATCGTCCCGCGCCACAGAAGCACCAGGGGCACACTCAGTCCTACTCCATCGATCCACACTGGTACATGGACTCTGGGGCGACAGAGCATCTGACCAGCGAGATGGGGAAGCTTCACACTCGTGAACCCTATCATGGCTCCGACAAGATCCACACCGCCAATGGAGCAGGTATGCACATCTCTCATATTGGTCAAGCATCTCTTCTCACTAGACATGCCAATAGGAGTCTTCAGCTTCGCAATGTTCTTCGAGTTCCATCTGTGACCCGTAATCTTCTTTCAGTTCCTAAACTCACCCGTGATAATAATGTGCTTTGTGAATTTCACCCTTTTGATCTTTTTATTAAGGATCGAGGCACGAGGGACATTCTTCTTAGTGGGTGGTTGTGCCAGGGCCTCTACCGTCTGGAGCATCCTGGCGTCGCTCGCGTTTTCAGTGGAGTTCGGGTCTCTCCGTCACAGTGGCATGCTCGTCTTGGTCATCCGGCCACACCTATTGTCCGTCATATTTTGCGTCGTCATGAGCTTCCTAGTTTGTCTAGTAATAAAGATGTAGCAGTGTGTGATGCTTGTCAGCAGGGGAAGAGTCATCAACTTCCTTTTTCGGAGTCCAGTCGTGAGGTGAAACATCCTTTAGAACTTGTGTTTTCGGATGTATGGGGTCCTGCTCAGACTTCTGTCAGTGGTCATAACTACTATATCAGTTTCGTTGATGCTTATAGTCGCTTTACCTGGCTTTACCTTATTAAACGCAAATCTGATGTGTTTGATATTTTTGTTCAGTTTCAAAAACATGTCGAACGTCTTCTCGAGCACAAAATTGTTCATGTCCAGTCGGACTGGGGGGCGAGTATCGCAACCTCAACTCCTTCTTTCAGTTGCTTGGGATAGCTCATCGTTTAGCATGTCCACATACACATCAGCAGAATGGTTCAATCGAACGTAAGCATCGTCATATTGTTGAAGCTGGTCTTACTCTTTTGGCCCATGCATCTGTTCCGTTTCGGTTTTGGAGTGATGCTTTCACCACTGCATGCTTTCTCATCAACCGTACTCCTACTCGTGTTTTAAACATGAAGACTCCCATTGAGGTTCTCCTTAATGAACAACCTGATTATACCTTTCTCAAGGTATTTGGATGTGCTTGCTGGCCGCATCTTCGTCCATATAACAAGCGCAAGCTTGAGTTTCGTTCTAAGAAGTGTGTTTTTCTTGGCTATAGCTCTCTTCATAAAGGTTACAAATGTCTTCATGTTCCCACTAATCGTGTCTATATATCTCGGGACGTCGTGTTTGATGAGCATGTTTTTCCCTTTGCCAACCTTCCTGTGTCCACTGTCGAACCACCATCCCTGCATTTATCCTCTGTTGCTTCTGACCAATTTGATGATGTTGCATACTCTCCTTTGCTGTTACCTAACCATGGTGCAGGAACCGGACGTGGAGCTCGTTTAGAGCTGTTGGAGGATTCACCATCATCATCGTCGTCTTCTGGTGGGCACGTCGATCGCCCTATGTTGCATGGCATCGATTCGCGTGCCCATGCATGGTCACCCGACGAGCCCGTCGCGCCGAGCATCTCCACTGCTCGGTCCGCTACGCCAGTGATCGCCGAGTCTCCAGCGGCTCGACCTTTTTCGCCAGCGGCCGCCGAGTCGCCCGCGGCTTGGCCCGTCACGCCGTCTTCGCCCGCGGCTCGGGTCCTCACGTCGCCTTCATCAGCGGATCGGCCCGCGACACCGGCCACGCCACGGCCCACTATGCCGAGCTCGCCATCGGCCCGGTCTGTGATGCCGGAGTCGCCAGCTACTTCGTCTGCTCTGCCGGTTTCGCCGGTGGGCCGGCCTTCTTCGCCGACCGAGTCCGAGGCTACCGTGACTGGCTCCTCGTCACCGGCTGACTCGTCAACGTCGCCGTCCTCCAGCCTGTTGCAGGCTGCTCCGTCGACCTCGGTGGTTCCTGTGTCTCGACCACATACACGCAGTCGCAGTGGCATTTTCAAACCTAAGGAACGTACAGATGGTACGGTTGCTTGGTTGGCTGCTTGTTTGGCTGCTGCTGTTGCGGATCCATCTTCTGAGCCTCGCTCATATCAGGCTGCCCTGCGCATTCCACATTGGCGAGAGGCTATGGAGCAGGAGTTTCATGCTCTTCTTCGTAACAAGACATGGACTCTCGTTCCTCCACCACCACGGGTAAATGTTATTGACTCCAAATGGGTATTCAAAGTGAAGAAGCATTCGGATGGATCTATTGAGCGTTACAAAGCGCGACTTGTTGCTCGCGGCTTTCGGCAGCGTCATGGTCTTGACTATGAGGACACCTTCAGTCCTGTCGTCAAGCCTACCACTATTCGGCTTCTTCTCTCCATTGCTGTTTCTCGTGGTTGGTCACTTCATCAACTTGATGTGCAGAATGCTTTTCTACATGGTTTTTTGGAGGAAGAGGTTTATATGAAACAGCCGCCTGGTTTCTCTGATCCTGATCGTCCTGACTATATCTGTCGTCTTTCCAAAGCACTATATGGTTTGAAGCAAGCTCCTCATGCCTGGCATGCCCGCCTTGCCTCTGCCCTTCGTGCTCATGGGTTTGTGCCGTCCACTGCTGACACTTCATTATTTCTTCTACAGAAGCCAGAAGTCACTATGTATCTTTTGGTCTATGTCGATGATATTATCCTTGTCAGCTCTTCTCAGTATGCTGCTGATGCTCTTGTCTGCTCTCTTGGTGCTGATTTTGCGGTCAAAGATCTTGGGAAGCTTCA
>NW_025239513.1:0-3868 GCF_018294505.1 Triticum aestivum
GAGGGGGAAATCACCAAGATTGAAGGGGGTCCAAATTTCCTTTGTCCTTTGTCCACGAGTTTTTTTCTATGATGAGCATACAACCTGCAAATCACCGTGTTCAAATTTGGCACTTTTCCGGGTTCATTTGCCATATTTAGGGGATTATGTGCATTTCCTAGGCATTAATGCACATAATTCAAGTTCAACCAATCGATGCATGAAAGGGTCCACAAGAACGTCCTAGAAAACCATGCTCATGCCATTTAGTAAATTCTCATGCCTTTTACAAGGAACAGACAGATATTTCGATGAAATGTGTGGCAATAGTCAACCACAAATGTTTGTTTGTTGGGTTTTCAACTATAGAAAAATGAAATAAATGCTTAAAAACATGACGCCTGGCATGGTGCCATGGTATGACCTCACCATGCCCTGGTAAAAAATTGAGAAGATTTGGTTTATGTCGTCATGCACGCCCTTCATAAATCGAACCATCACCGAGGAAGTTCCATGCTTTCGAGAGGGAAATCCCCAAGATTGAAGGGGAATCCAAATTTTCTTTGCTCTTTGCCCTGGAGTTTTTTTTCTACGACGAACATACACCCTGCAAATCACCGTGTTCAAATTTGGCATTTTTTGGGCTCATTTACCATATTTAGGGGATTATGTGCATTTTCTAGGCATTTAGCGCATATAAATCCAATCCAGCTACAGGTGCACAGGTGTGATGTGAGGGACGTGGATTGCCGTTCGATCGCGGCGCATCCTATGGTGCACACACGCGATCCACGTTGCTGGGGTTCCGTCTAATCATAACGCACCACACAATAGGCTCAGTGCACACTGTTTCCGGAAGCGACAGAGATGAACCGTGTGCGATAATGAACGAGCAAAATTGTAAGGGAAGCCAAATTTCTGTTGTCGTTTGTCGTTGAGCTCTTGAATACCACCGCACTGTACGGCTGCCCGGCCCCTCCATCCCAGAGCTCTCTCCAGGCGTCGTCCATGGCACCGCCACGCACAGTAACTGGTAAGGAAGCGATGGCATCCCGCCGCGCCGCATTCCTCGCTGCCCGCGACCGCACACATGGTAAGGAAGCGATGGCATCTCGCCGCGCCGAGTTCATCGCCGCTGGCGGCCATACAGTTACATGAGCGGACTTTCAGGCTGCCATGGCCGAATGGGTGGTGGATCTAGAGGCGGCCAAAGCCGCACAGAAGGAGCGGAAAAGGCAGAAAGCAGTCAAGAAAAGAGAGTCCCGCCGCCGCAAGAAAAAAGAGGCCGCACGCCATGGTGAGGAGAGCTTGGCGGAGATGGAAGCACGGTGGGCTGCCGCCTACAAGGCCGGGAAGGAGAACGCCGATGTCTAGCCAGCATGCCCCGATGGCAGCATGTGAGAAGTAGTTTAAGTTTGTAGTATTAGAGCAAATTACCAGTAGTACTTTAAGTTTGTAGACGGAGGAACACCTTGTAGTATTAGAGCAAATTACATGTGTACATTTTTTGGAGACGGGATCTGCCAACTTTCTTTTTTCTCGCACACGAGTATTTTATGCGCTTCGTCTGCGTTGTGTGTTTCCCCCGCCCAAGTTTCAAGTTTCGCACCAAAATTTTTATTAGGCGCGCGATTTCAGAATTTATTCCTCCAACCACATCCCCTTCCCCTCAGTATCCCCCCTCCCTCGCGCCTCCCCCTACCGGCATCTCAAACCGCCGCCACCGCAACCACAGCTTCAACCACATCTACATTCTGCTCGGATCTAGTCAGGTAACCCACCGATCTCTATCACGTCCCCGGCCTGATTGCTTAAATGGCGCCTGCGAAACATGCTCATGCCTCCAAATCCCCCCCGCTAGGAGCTGATGGCGGTCCATGGCGCGATGGCCGCTGTGCGTGTTGACCCGGAGGAACACCTCGCCTCCGTCGCCGCCGACATGGTGCAGACTCTGGCCCAGATGAAGTCCCCCAGCGACTACCCTCCAGGACTTAACAGGTAAGATCTGACCAGCTAAATCTTACCAATACCACTTGCAACGGATATGATTTGTACGGTTGATGTATTAAGCATGTTCGTGCCTTGTTTATTTCAGTACAGCACACTGTGTGATGTTCAAATATTACCGTGTCCAGCTCAATTTCACCAATACCAGCAACAAACTTACAATACATGACTCAGGATATCACTAGAGATGCTGCCCATTTGCTATTTTTAGTGGATGCTAACCCTGTTGTACTTAACATGCCTGTCCATGTACTTACGCAGGGTCATAACGGCTGATAAATTTTTTTGCCATCGAGGTGAGCTGCATCCCATGTCTTACAGTATTTCACATAATTTGTGCAATTGTAGTTTAACTTCTACCATTTACTGGTTGCCTGTAGGTACACATGTCAGTGGCACTGATCCATGCTTGGACCCGGAGGAATAGCTCGCCTCCGCCGTCGCTGACTTTGGGCGAGCTCTGGCCAAGATGAAGTGCCCCAGCAAGTACCTCTCAGGACTTACCAATTATGTACTCACCAGTTCAATCTTACCAATACTAGTTGCAATTAATGGCTATGTTCTGTACGGTCGATGTATTAAGCATGTTCTAGTAAACATGCCTAACACGTTTTTGCTACTTTCCCTACCTTTTTATAGACATCTGGGCCATTCTTTGCTCTGGCAGCACCAGCCTTGTGATGTTTAACTATGACAATTGCATTTTTATCAGTACCGGTTTCAATGTCTATTAAGCCTGTTGCAATTAACAGTTGAATCCATTTTTAAACAGTTGTATTTCAATGGCTACAAACTTACAAAACATGACTTAGGATGTTGTTAAGCCTGTTGCAATTAACAGTTGTATCCATTTTTTAATCTATCCATTTGCTACCATGCTACTCTTTGCAATGAAGATATACTAGAGATGTTGCCCATTTGCTATTTTTGGTGGACGCTAACCCTGTTGTACTTAACATGCTTGTCCATGTACTTACACAGGGCCATAACGACCGATGCTGTTGTTTGCCGTCGAGGTTAGCTGCATCTCATGTCTTACAGTATTTCACATCATTTGTGCAATTGCAGTTTAACTTCTACCATTTACTGGTTGCCTGTAGGTACACATGTCAGTGGCACTGATCCACGCTTCGACCCGGAGGAATAGCTCGCCTCCGCCGCCGCTGACTTTGGGCAGGCTCTGGCCAAGATGAAGTGCCCCAGCAACTACCTCTCAGGACTTACCAAGTATGTACCCACCAGTTCAATCTTACCAATGCCAGTTGCAATTAATGGCTATGTTTTGTACGGTCGATGTATTAAGCATGTTATAGTAAACATGCCTGACACGTTTTAGCTATTTTCCCTACCTTTTTATAGACAACTGGGCCATTATCTACTCTGGCAGCACCTGCCCTGTGATGTTTAACTCTGGCAATTGCATTTTTATCAGTACCGGTTTCAATGGACATTAAGCCTGTTGCAATTAACAGTTGCATCCATTTTTAAAGAGTTGTATTTCAATGGCTACTAACTTACAAAACATGAATTAGGATGTTGTTAAGCCTGTTGCAATTAACAGTTGTATCCATTTTTTAATCCGTCCCTTTGCTACCGTGCTACTCTTTCAAAATAAAGATATCACTACACATGCTGCCGTTTTATTACCATTTGCTATTTTTGGTGGATGTAACCCTGTTGTAGTTAACATTGGCTTTCCATGTACTTACACAGGGCTACAATGGGCGATGCTGTTGTTTGCTGTCGAGGTTAGCTGCATCCCATGTCTTATACACCATCTATTCCTAAATATAAGTATTTTTAGAGAATATAGACTACATAAGGAGTAAAATGAGTGAATCTAGATTCTAATCTAAACTATATCTATAATTCTATATACATC
>NW_025239514.1:0-1158 GCF_018294505.1 Triticum aestivum
TGGAATGGGAGCCGTATGGAAAAGGAGAGAGTTTTGGTAACCCTATAGAGTTCAGGCTTAATCCGATGTGCATTAGGGATAGGGATCTCTGGCATATGCGGTGCCCACTGATATGCAACTGGGCGGTTGAGCTTCACCTGCCACATCGGGTGTTCCGCCAGTTTGGTTTGTTCCAGCCACACCCGCCGGAGTGGGAGGACACGGACAAGTTGCTACACGCGTAAGATATAATTAACCTTGAGCACTTAGCAGCTTCTCGACGGTTTCGATGATGCTAATATCTTGTTTCTAACTTGCAGGTTGGATAGGAAAAAGCAGCGGAAGATCAAGGATTGGGCCAGCCATCACAGGAAGTATGTCGTGCAGTTCGCTCTTAGTGTGGAGCAAGCAAGGGCTGGAAAACGAGCCCAGCTTCGTGAGCACTGCCCGATCGCGTTCAACAACTATCTCGCATGGTTTCTTGCAAGTACCCGCGTGGAGGTATGCCAGCCTGCGTATGCTGAGGAGATTCTGGAAGAACCCACCGTTTTTGATGAGGTAGCCCAGCACCAGTACAACGCACTAGTCAGGAAAGGCAACTCGGTGATCCCTTCAGCTCCAATGATGAACTTTGTGGTTAGCCCTTTTTGCTTTTCCATTCGCACTTTTCACATCTTCACTTGCCTAACACTTTGATACCGTTTCTGTTCATAGCGTGCCCAGATCAAGAAAGCAGCTGACGAGACCGAGACTATTCTGGAAACAACCCCGGCTGGCAAAAGCGATGGGGAAGGTGCACTTCGAGAATTCATTAAGGTTCACATCTCCTTCAAACTAGCACTTAACATTTGTTGGTACGTTCCATGTCTCATTCACTTGTACATGTTGCAGCGCCAGGGCCAAAAGTTAAGGCGGCTATCAAACCTTTTCGGTTGTCGTGACCCCGAGTATGTATCACCAGAACGGTCTAGGTCGGCGACACCATCAGATCCCGCTTCGGGGCAGAGCCATGGTGAACCTTTCACGGATGAGGATGTGGGTGGGGTCACCCAAGAGGTATGGCATGACGATATATATCCATTTGTTGATGCATTGCTAACTATATCCTCACACACGGTCTTTCCATATCTTTTGTTGATGCATAGGTTGCTGATGATATGACCTTGGGGACGTACCGGG
>NW_025239514.1:2941-3868 GCF_018294505.1 Triticum aestivum
CGCCTAGCTTGGAGGCGCCGCACTCTACAGTGCAACGCCTAGCTCGCAGGCGCTGCACTATAGAGTGTGGCGCCTCCGGGCTAGGCGCTGCATATGTCTGTAACTAGCCAAACTTCTGTTGCTTTTCTGGATAGCTACAGACATGTGCAGCGCCTAGCTTGGAGGCGCCGCACTGTATAGTGCAACGCCTAGCGCTCAGGCGCTGCACAATAGAGTGTGGCGCCTCCGTGCTAGGCGCTGCACATGTCTGTAGGTATCCAGCAACCAACAGAAGGTATGCCTCCAGTTTCAGGCAAAAATTTCGCTAAGTATTTGTGCAGCGCCTAGCTAGGAGGCGCCACACTATAGAGTGCAACGCCTAGGCCGCAGGCGCTGCACTGTACAGTGTGGCGCCTCCCAGCTAGGCGCTGCACTGGTCTGTAGCTATGCAGCCAGAACAGAAGGTACTTTACAGTTTGAGGCACTTGGACTTGAACTTAGTGAATTTTTTAGCTATCCAGAGAGCAACAGCAGCTAGGCGCCACATGGTAGATTGCAGCGTCCAAGTACTTCACGACACATAGTAGTTCATAACACATACTACTTCACGACACATGGTAGTTCGTACAACCAAATCAAGGAGGACACATAGTAGTTCACCGCACATAGTAGTTCTTACAACCAAATCGAGGAGGAGACATAGTAGTTCACGGCACATAGTAGTTCACAACCAAATCGAAGAGGAGACATAGTAGTGCACAAGCAAATCGAAGAGGAGACATAGCTCTATTGCGTAGAGGAAGGCCCCTTTCCCTTCTTCTTCTTCCTCTCTTCTTCCTCTTCCTCCTCCCTTTTTCTTATGAGGTGAGCCTCCTTAACCACCCTCTCCATGAATATCTGCTTGTCCCTCTCTTCTTTTTCAGTTGCAATTGCCCAAAGCTTCATGGT
>NW_025239515.1:0-2500 GCF_018294505.1 Triticum aestivum
TTATCCGAGTAGCACGTACCATCAAACAAACTATAACTGATTTAATGAGCCATTCGCAGTTTCACAGTTCAAATTGGTTCATACTTGCACATGCATGGCTTAATCTTTGAGACAAGCATATGACTACTGGCAGGATCAACCAGGTAGCACGTCCTTGGTGACGCCCAGCACGACCATCGTCCTGCGCTTCCACTTTCGTGGAAACTCAGAGGCAACAGCCGGGCCGGTTGTCGCTCTTGAGCGGCATAGCTCATCCTCCTTGAGGATCGGCGCAGAGAGTCGCATATCCTACCACGTAACTGTGGAGAGGTAGAGGCAACTCCTGTTCCGGTTGTTCTCAATTCAGAGAGCTTTGGGTCGGGTCGAGGCAACCGAAAGGGCCACGACCCTTTATCGTCAGCAGCATCCGATACCAAAAGCGGGAGCGAGGTTGCCTTGATAGCAGCGGGCACGTAACGTGCCAGCGCCACGAGGCAACGCCGCAAGCGCTATTTGGCCGCAGCGGCACACCCAAAGAGCGTCCGCCGCGAGGCAACAATTATCCGAAGCGCCACTTCCCGTAGGTCGGGTACTAGCACGCAAGCACTGTTAATCCAGCGATTCAAAGCCACACAAGGGACGGGACACGGCGCCGGTAGTCGGCCGCAGTACAACGGGGGATCTACCGGCAGACACGGGTCCAAAGCTACTCATGCGCTTAGTAGCCAACAAGCGGTCAAACCAACCAAGCCTCCGCCCGTGCAGAGCACGGGAGGATCACTTGCACGAAGGCGTCCTGCAAGTCCAAATCACGCGTGTGTCACACCCGCAGCAATAAAGTTACGAATGCAACGATTTTCCGAAGGCAACTTAATCGGGACGTCGGTGCAACATTGTCCGACGGTCTTAACGTGCACGAAACGGGCTACTTTCCTGTTTCCCGAGCCGCATTCGGCTGTTGGGTCAGAATTTCACTTGAGACGTACAGGGGACCGGGACAGCGATGACGTTGCCCCCGGGGGGCAACGGTTTTCCGGAGGCGACATTCGAGGCACACCGTTGCGACTGTTTACCGTCGGTCGGATCGTGTTCGTAACGGGGTACTTTCCTGTTTCCCGAGCCACGTTCGGCTGTAGGGTCAGGATTTCTCACGAGACGTACATGGGACCGGGCCAGCACCTTCGTGATGGCATAACGACGGGACATCCGAGGCAACGTTGGGAAAGGATGGGCGTACGAGAAAACGGGTGTTTTTCCTAAGAAAAACCAACCGTGTTCCGTACGCCCACCAGGAAGGACCCCTCCTCCCTACTATACCCGAGGGTTTTAGCCCCCATTGGGACCCCTGCCCTTCAGTTTGTGAAGGAGGGGTACACTGTTTTGAAACGCCGCCGTGGCAGCGTTTTTCTGCCATGAGACATGTTTTCGCTGCCATGGCACCGTTTCTTGACCATCATTAGCTAGTTTTGACCCGGTTTCCATGGCGTATGGGCCTTTTTTTCTCCCGGACCTCTCGTACCCGTTCACGTGTCCGTGTACGTGCGTGTCCACGTACCGCCCGTTCACGGGTCCGTGTACGTGTAACGGTCCGTGCCCGTGCAGCCCGTTCACGGGTCCGTGTACGTGTGTGTGCGTCGTACGTGTTTTTGCCCAGTTTTCCATGGCGTGCGTCCGGTTCCGTCCACGACGGGCGTCGCCCACTTTTTTCCCGTGTCCACGTACCGCCCGTTCACGGGTCCGTGTACGTGTGTGTGCCTCGTACGTGGTTTTGCCCAGTTTTCCATGGCGCGCGTCCGGTTCCGTCCACGACGGGCGTCGGCCACTTTTTTCCCGTGTCCACGTACAGCCCGTTCACGGGTCCGTGTATGTGTGTGCCTCGTACGTGGTTTTGCCCAGGTTTCCATGTGCGCACGTCACGTTCCGTCCACGACGGGGGTCGGCCCCTTTTTCCCCGTGTCCACGTACAGCCCGTTCACGGGTCCGTGTACGTGTGTGTGCCTCGTACGTGGTTTTGCCCAGTTTTCCATGGCGCGCGTCCGGTTCCGTCCACGACGGGCGTCGGCCACTTTTTTCCCGTGTCCACGTACAGCCCGTTCACGGGTCCGTGTAACGGTCCGTGTACGTGCGTGTGCGTCGTACGTGGTTTTGCCCAGTTTTCCATGACGCGCGTCCGGTTCCGTCCACGACGGGCGTCGGCCACTTTTTTCCCGTGTCCACGTACCGCCCGTTCACGGGTCCGTGTACGTCTGTGTGCCTCGTACGTGTTTTTGCCCAGTTTTCCATGGCGCGCGTCCGGTTCCGTCCACGACGGGCGTCGGCCATTTTTTCCTCGTGTCCCCGTACAGCCCGTTCACGGGTCCGTGTACGTGTGTGTGCCTCGTACGTGGTTTTGCCCAGTTTTCCATGGCGCGCATCCACTTCCGTCCACGACGGGCGTCGGCCACTTTTTTCCTGTGTCCCCGTGTACGAGTCTCTGTACGTGGTTTTGCCTAATTTTCCATGGTGCGCGTCCAGTTCCGTC
>NW_025239516.1:0-3867 GCF_018294505.1 Triticum aestivum
ACAAAAGAAAAAAACAACAATAAGTATTTTGTTGTAAGTAGAAACAAAATAAAATAAATAAAGCAAGAAAGAAGACAAAAAAACAAAAAAATTGTTTTCAAATTTGAAAACTAATGGCACTAAAAGAAAGTTTATAATTTTCCTAAAACTAAAAGCAAAAACAATTAAAAAAATAAATCAAAAAACAAAAGAAAATAAATAATGCAGAAAACAAAAGAAAAAAACTGGAAAAAAATAAATATAGCAACAATAAGTAAAGAAAACAAAAAAACAAAAAAATACCTCCTACTGGGCCCCCACGGCCTGAATACGACTAGAAACCCTACTATGGGCCAGGATTGAGGCCCGCAGTAGGCCCAGAAGGCCCATCAGGCAAAGCAATAGCAAGTAGGCCTGAAAGCCTGCGGTGGAGAGGAGCTCGAGAGGCGTGCGGCAGTGGGGCTTATAAACCACTGCGCGCCCCTCTCGACTAGCGAGGTGGGACTAAACTTTGGCCCCGAGGCGGGCAGCACAGAGGCCTTTGGTCCTGGTTGGTGGCACCAACCGGGACTAAAGTGGGGGCATTGGTCCCGGTTGGTGCCACCAACCGGTACCAAAGGCCGCCGCTTCCCGCCCTTTGGGCTGCCGAAAAAGAGGCCTTTGGTCCCGGTTGGTGGCACCAACCGGGACTAAAGGGGGCATTAGTATTGAAGGGGGCCGGTGTGACAGGTACCGTGAGGGCATCGAGCTCAGCCAAAGAGGAGGCACCACCGAGCACGTCCGGTGTGGGAGCCGGTGCGGGAGCCGGTGCGGGAGCAGGTGCGGGAGCTGGTGCGGGAGCAGGTGCTCCCAAGATGTCAGCAAGGGGAAAGTCCTCTGCATTTTTTTCCGGATTTTGCCTTGTCCAAGTGTAAACGGCCATCACCAAGGAAGTAGATATATCTGCAATCACCTGTTTTGAGGCAGCTACCGCTGTTGCGACTGTCTGAGATGATTTCTTGTCAACCGCAATCTCAACCTTCTTGTCGATGCTTTCTTCAGTTAACCTTCGTCTTTCCTTTCTCTCCTCCATGGTCCCACGGTAGTACTTCTTCCACGTGGCGCCGTCTCCGACACCGTGCACGCGTCCATACGACGGTCGAGTATCCACCGGTTGTTGTTTCAATATGTTCAACACCCGGTTGAATGGAGTGTCCCACTTGGGCCTCGCCAATGCCTCAGACGGCCAGTCGCTTTCGGCCGCAATCCGGTGTTGCTCTCTCTGCAAAAGGCACAAGGATAGTTTACAAATATGACTAATGTGTGCATTCGAATTGATCAAAAACTAAAATTACCAGCTGTCTCATGAACTCCGTAATGACCGGTGTTGTCTCGTAAACCTTCTTCACTGGGTCCCAACGGTGCCGGGCCCTCAAGGCGTCACGCTCCTGTGGGACGGTGAAATCCGCCAAGGGGTCTGGGATGCCCAGACTCGCAGCTTCTGCGTCCTCCTTGGCCCATTTGGACCTCTTTCCGCCGTAACCACGGCTTCCGAGGTGGTGGCTCCCAATGTTCCTCTTTTGAAGCCCCTTCATGTACTTAGAATTTTTTTTGGCAGCTTCGGCCTCACAAGCCTCCTTGAATATTTGAAACTGCTCTTCCGTGATTGTCGAATTATCCTTTACAATCTCGGAGTAGGGTTCCCCGTCGTTGATCTTTGCTTTCACTCGATTTTTCCAGGCGGCCAACGCGCTAAACTTGGTCATGGCATGTTTGTTTAGCTTCTTCATTGCCGGGTCCTTGTCTGGATCTTCATAATCCTTCTCATTCAGGCCCGGGAACAAGAATATCTGGTGAAACTTCTTTAGGAGGGAGCTCCTCATATTTTCTATTTTTTTAGTTTCTCATCGTTGATGGTGGCGGTTGTCCGTATGATGCAGCCTATTTGATTGCCGTAGCACGCGCGCGCTTCGTCGGGCGCCTTTGGCTCAAAATTGCCGTCGTCCACCTCCGTGACCACGAGTCTAGTAGTCAAGAGTTTGTTAGGAAGTCGTTGCCTCTTTGCTTTCGGTTCTACACTGGCTTCGCTCCCCGAGGCAGCACCGCTCTCAGCGCCGGTCTCGATGCCGGTCTGAATCTCAGCACCGGTCTTAGTCTCAGCTCCGGTCTGCGTGTCGGTCTCAGTCCCCGATGCCATCAGTGGGCCCAGCAACAACATCTGTTGATCGTTGGTAAGGCTAAAAAATTCGTCTGCCGCCCAGTAGACGTCGTCGCAATCACCAGAACCCTGTCCTTCAGTGTTGCTAGCCATGTTTCCTATTATTAAATCTAGTCAATTAATTCTAGACCTAATAAAATGAATAATGACATAAAAAGGGACTATTGTTTTGCAGGAATGTTGACTCCTTCTTGGTGCGGCAAATCCTGGGCACTCGATATGTCCTAGTTTGTAGCACAAGTCATGCCGAAATTCATGGAAAATTTCGGCATGACCTTTGCTAAAAAGTGGGCAAATCGAGAACCTAAAATTTGCCGGAACAGAAATGAATCAACATTCCGGCAAAACATAGGCCACTCAACATTCCGGCAAAACATAGGCCACTCAGCTAAAAAGAGATGCCGGTTCATAATTGATTGTGTGCTAACAGCTGATAACTGTATGCCACGCCGGGTTAAAATACACCGGGTTGATGTAAAGATATATAGTCTGGCCGGGTCAAGAGACACTGGTTTAACGTAGAACTTTATCAATAGAGATAAAACTTGCAAAAAACAAAAGCAAATAAAAACTTATAGTTGAGGCTTTTTGAGGGCTGCTAGGCCCAAATTTGAGGCTTTTCGTGGCCTGCCAGGCCGCTGAGTTAAACCATTTGACAAAGCCTTTTAAGATGGGCCTCCAACTAACCAATCGTCGTTCTAACTTTGACAAGTTCAGGGTCTCTATGAGAGTAACTTGTCAAAAGTTCGGCGGGTCATGCCAGGATTACCTGGATAGGAGTGGCTTACTTGATGAAGGCAGGTTAACCTAGTGGTTTAGGTGAATACACCAGGCTTCCAAGCCGTGGGTCGATGCCGAATTACAAGGGTCATTTCAAATTCTTTGTTACTTTACACAAAGAGCCCCCAAGTAACATTGTGAGCTGTGCTCAATGGGTGCCTGATACCTCTCCAACGTATCTACTTTTCCAAACACTTTTGCCCTTGTTTTGGCCTCTAACTTGCATGATTTGAATGAAACTAACCCAGACTGACGCTGTTTTCAGCAGAACTACCATGATGTAGTTTCATGTGTAGAAAATAAAAGTTCTCGGAATGTCCTGGAAATCCACGGTGGCACTTTTTGGAATTAATAAGAATTTTTGGCGAAAGAATTAATGCCAGGGGGCCCACAGCCTGTCCACGAGACAGGGGGGTCACTACTAGGGAAAACCTTATACACTGAATCTTACCAGTAGCACGTGTTAAAATCAGGCGCTAATACTAATTAGCAGTTGCGCGTCTGCCAAAACCGCGCTACTATTATCCCCTTAGCAGTAGCGCGGCGGGTACAGAATGCGCTACTACTATAATTGCCACGCCGTTCCCGACGTGCTAGGTATAGTAGTAGCGCCTTTCTAGAAACGGCGCTACTACTACAGATTTTAGCAGCAACGCGTTTTCCCTTCCCACGCTGCTATTAAAGCTATTCTCACCTAACCCCCCGCGCGGCCTAAGATTCCCTCTCCTCTGCTTCCTCCCCCAATTCAGCACTCTCTCTTCTCCCCCTCGTCGCCTCCGCCTCGCCGCCGTCTCACCGCCGTCTCCCCCAACCCCGCCTCGCGGCCGTCTCCCCCGACCCCACCTCGCTGCCGTCTCCACCGGCCCCGCCTCGCCGCCGTCTCCCCCGGCCACGCCTCGCCGCCGTCTCCC
>NW_025239517.1:0-3867 GCF_018294505.1 Triticum aestivum
TGTCTCCTCCGTCGGAGGTGGCCGGCATGAGGCTGGATGGTCAGATCTTGAGATCCGCCATCTACTTCCGGCTGCGAGTCGGGAAGACATAGTCGCCGGTGAAAACCGAGCCAATGGCAGGCGGCATTCTGCGTCTTTACCTTGATGAAAGCATCGTCGTGTAACTACCGTCGACCCACTCGTGCTGCTCCGGGGGAAACCCTAGGATCTGGTCTTCCAGATCAAACGATGCAGTACTGTGGTGTCGTTTTCTCTCTTGGGAGCATAGTTTGTGGAGCAGAGCTGAAAGACAAAGGCAGGAGGTGGAGTGGCTTCGTCTTGCATGGAGCTTTCGGTGGAGATGTCAAGTCATGCCTGACCGACAGGTGCTACGCTGTGTCATGTTTTGGAAAGGTTCACGTCTCTGTCATGGTTTTGGAAAGGACTGATGCTATCTCACTATATGCAGCCATGTTGACAAAGAGCTGTTTCCTGTGAAGGACTCTGAAGAAGCCAAAGAGCTGTCTAGTCCGAAGGATTCTGAAAAAGGCAAAGATAATCTTGGAAAGGAATAGAACATATTCAAGATATTCTGCTTCAAAATAAATTCTGGCTAGGCAGTTTTTAGGCCATTTGTAGACTTTTTCAAAAAAAATTGTTGCGGAGCAAAAAAAAGTGCAAAAAAAAGAGAAAAAAAATCATAGTATGCTCCTCCCTTGTTTACGTGCAGCGCTGTGATTTTGTTAGTGTTCTATGCTCGCGTCTCTAGCACGGTCTAGCCTAGGACCAGCACAGTACCGTCGTTGAGCGTTTATTCAACTTTGCATCTCTGAATTGATTATTGCTGACCCTTTTTGCTACCGTATTATAAGCCTTCCCAGCTCCACATACATCTACGTCGTGCGTTTGACGCTCCCTGGTAATCGCTCTATCCAAGCTTTGAGAGTTTTGACTACAACGGTTGCCGATCACCGCCTGCTGCTTGGTAAGAACTGGTAAGAATTTGAGATTTGCTTGACGGATTTGTGACGGCCCACCACCACCATTTGTTAGTAGTCTGTAGGATCATAGTCTTGTATGTTTTTATTGCTGCTAACCATGCCAGGATCACAAGCCGACGATATTGACTAGGAGAACATGACAAATAAGGAGTTGGATGATAAATTTCAGCAAATGATGACTGAACAGGTGCAAGATGTGCTGAACAATTTTGAAGAGGCCATGGTAGGATAACTGGCTTTGAGAAGACGTTCAAAACAAAGCTCGATAACAAATTTAATGAAGTGCTTGCGCGTCTTCCACAACCACCACCGGCTGCACCTGCTGCACCTCTGCCACAACAATAACAACTACTACTTCCATGTCGCGAAATAGCCCTCCGCCGAGCGAGCCGTGTCCCTCTTGAGCCTGGCCAAACTGTTCGTGCTGCTGTTGATACTTCTGTGGCTCCTGCTGCTGATCAGGAGGAGGATGATTATGCGGGAGATTACGAGGATGAAGTTGATCAAAATCAAAACTACGTGCAACCACCAGCACCCGGTCGTCCACATGCAAATAATCGCAATGGTAGGGCTGCATTACCAGCTCAGGTACGAGATCATGACCATCTTCCTAAACTGAAATTGGATATTTCACCATTTGAGGGTAGATATGTTCCTGATATATATCTTACTTGGAAGTTAGAAACCGAACAACATTTTACATGTTTAGAATATCCCGAGGAGAGACGTGTTGCTGCTGCACTTTGTGCTTTCACTAGTTTTGCTTGTGTGTGGTGGTCTGAACATCGTAGATTATATCCGAATAATATTCCTACTACTTGGGCTGCTTTGAAAATTGCTATGCATACTCGTTGGGTTCCACCATATTATCAACGTGAATTACTTCAAAAATTGCAGCGTTTAAGACAAGGAAAAAATTCTGTAGAGGAATATTATCAGGAATTACAAACTGGCATGATTAGATGTGGTATTGTTGAGGATAATGAAGCTATGCTTGCACGTTTTATGGGTAGATTAAATAGAGAGATTCAAACCATTCTAGAGTATAAGGAGTATAATAATATCACTCGTTTATTCCATCTTGCTTGTAAAGCTGAACATGAAGTGCAGGATCGATAGGCATTGGCGCGAACTAACTTTTCTGCAGGTTGACCTTCATCATGGACACCATGTGCATCCTCTACTTCCACTGCACCATCACCTCCATCAGGTGCCACCTCCAACCGTGATACAAAAAAGCAGGCACAACCACCACTATCTGCCAAGAGCACACCTGCCGGGCCTGCACAGAGCTCTTCTTCTTCCATGGCATCAACAGGGCACACAAGTGATATTATTTGTCGTCGTTGTAAGGGAAGAGGTCATTATGCGAGAGAATGCAAATCTCAGCGTGTGATGATTGCTACTGACGATGGTGGGTATGAGTCCGCTAGTGACTATGATGAGGAGACTTTGGCTCTTATTACACGTGAAGAACACGGTGGAGATGATTCTGATCATGAGACGCAATACATGGCTCCTAAAGATGCCGACAGGTATGAATGTTTAGTTGCTCAACATGTTTTGAGTGTGCAGGTCACACAAGCTGAGCAAAATCAGAGGCATAATTTGTTCCACACAAAGGGACTTGTGAAGGAACGTTCTGTTCGCGTCATCATAGATGGAGGGAGCTGCAACAACTTGGCTAGCATGGAGATGGTGGAGAAGCTATCTCTCACCACAAGACCACATCCACATCCTTACTACATCCAATGGTTCAACAACAGCGGCAAGGTTAAGGTAACACGTACTGTTCGTGTGCATTTTAGTATCTCTACATATGCTGATTATGTTGATTGTGATGTGGTACCTATGCAAGCATGTTCCTTATTACTTGGTAGATCATGGAAAATTGATAAAAAATTCTGCACACCATGGTAGAAACAATCAGTATACTCTTGTTCATCAGGATAAAAATATTACTTTGCTTCCTATGACTCCTGATTCCATTTTGAAAGATGATATTAATAGAGCTAATAAAGCAAAACAGGAAAAAAACAAGAGTGAAAATTAGATTGTGGCAAAATAATTTGAGCAACAAATGAAGCCTAATAATAAACCATCTACTGTTGGTTCTGAAATTAAATTGAAAACTGCATGTTTACTTGCCACCAAATCTGATATTGAAGGGCTAGATTTTAGCAAATCTGTTTGCTATGCTTTCGTGTGCAAAGAGGCATTATTTTCATTCGATAACGTGCCTTCCTCTTTGCCCCCTGCTGTCACTAACATATTGCAGGAGTTCGCTGACGTCTTCCCACAAGACGTACCACCGGGATTACCACCTATTCGAGGGATTGAGCATCAAATTGACTTAGTTCCCAGTGCATCGCTACCCAACCGTGCACCATACCGTACCAATCCAGAGGAGACGAAGGAGATTATGCGTCAAGTACAGGAGCTACTCGACAAAGGTTATATATGCGAATCTCTTAGTCCTTGTGCTGTTCCTATTATACTAGTGCATAAAAAGGATGGTACGTCGCGTATGTGTGTTGATTGTAGAGGCATTAATAATATTACTATTCGTTATCGTCATCCTATTCCTAGGCTAGATGATATGCTTGATGAATTGATTGGCTCTACACTATTCTCCAAAGTTGATTTGCGTAGTGGATACCATCAAATTCGTATGAAATTGGAGATGAATGGAAAACAGCATTTAAAACTAAGTTTGGTTTATATGAGTGGTTAGTCATGCCATTTGGGTTAACTAATGCACCTAGTACTTTCATGAGACTAATGAACGAAGTTTTGCGTGCTTTCATTGGACGATTTGTGGTAGTCTATTTTGATGATATACTGATTTATAGCAAATCTTTGGAAGAACATTTGGAACATTTACGTG
>NW_025239518.1:0-3867 GCF_018294505.1 Triticum aestivum
TTTTTTTTCTTTTGTTTGTTTTCTGTTTTCCTTTATTATTTCTTTCTTTCTTTATTTTAGTTGCATTTTAATTTAGTAAAATATACACTTAGTATTTCCACTTAGTCCATAGTCACAAAAATAAATCTAGACCCCAAATAACTTAGTTTGACATTTTATTAATTATAAAACATATTTAATTAATCTCTTTGCTACTGTTTTATTTATCTCATAGTATTTAAACATTTTATAAATGTGCGGTTTTCCCATCACAATTATCTATGCAATATTTGGTTCCCTCCGAACATTTTAGTTTTAAAATTTGAAAACTTTTATTGTTTGCCTATATTTTAAATTTTAATTTGAATCGTTTTGAACTAACTCGAGATTAGCAACTATAAACGAGGTGACGTGGCATCATTAGCAGAGGGTCACTGTAGCTTAATAATCCGGGCGTCACAATTCTCCTCCACTACAAGAAATCTCGTCCCGAGATTTAAGCGGTGGAGTAAGGGGCGAAGGTGTTGGTAGCGAAAAACCTAACGAGTCTCCTCGGTCTTGGCTGCCCTTTCGAAGAGGTTGATCCCTTTCGTTGATGTCTTCATTTCACTGCTTCGAGTCACCATGATCAATTTGTCATCCTTTCTTCGGGATCTCCATCGTACTTACGAATAGGTAAGGGGCAGCTCTACAACGATAGGATGTTACAAGGGAAAATCTTCTGGGGGTTTCCCAAGTATGAACATATGAGTATCTCTCGAGTTGAACAAATGAAACACATCGAGAGCAAAGTAAGACGGTGCAATAAGAAGTTTCAAGCGGATAGGCAATCGTTCATTGCCTGAAACAGAGTGTGAATGGGGTTCAGAGCAACAGGAATAAGTATTGTGTCCGATACCAGAATTGATCACTAGGAAGGTGGCTCGCAAATTACATACGAAGTCAAGCTATAGGAATAACTTTGGCAACAGGGTGTATAGGAGAGTCAGGTTTCGATCCTGTGAAACTGTGGGTTATGGGCCCACCATGTGGTTCCTTTTTTTTTTAATAGGAGCAGTGACATCTTGCACGGTCATGATAGCAAGGCATGTCAGGGAGTACCATGTTAGCTATGTCGGCAACAACGTTGGTACCAAGGGCGAGGGACGAAGAGAACCATTTTCCTGCTCGTTGAAACGAGGCGGACCAATAGGCAAGGTTCTCGTCCATCGGTGGTTACCGGAATGTCATCAACAAAAGTAACAGGGTCTTACTGACAGAATTGTACAACAAGGTGTTTACATAAGCAGGAAAATATTACTTCCCAGATCATATAGATCACAAGAAAGGTTAAACCAACAATGGAAGGAAAATATGATCATCAGATTAAACAGAACAATGGAAAGGAAAATGTGTTTAAACACATATTTCAGGGGTATATCCTTCCCAATGACAAGCAGAGCATGATATCCATGACAGGATATAAAGTAGAAAACCATTTAGGTAAGGGGGAAGGAATCTCATGATATTACCCATACAACGGTGTTAGGATAAGTGATCAATAAAATTTAGCATCGTGCTTCAAATGTTCCTGTTGAAAATCAGAGTACCATTGACATGCTATGAGATAGCATTGACATGGACTTCAGGTGAAGATCAGACTTTGGAAACACGAAGGATCCATCAGGAATAACTTGTAGAATAAGTCTTACAATTTCCTCATGGACGAATGGATAACCTCGCTGAAAAGGAATCTATAATGATAGGTCCTCCAGCCGGGGGGGGGGGGTGCTAGGCATGACATCATGTTACCGGGTCATCAAAGGACCAACAACATAAATCCTGGAAAGTTGTCCCAACCATCATATCTGACCGAGATTCAGATCCAATTGGTGTCATGGTACCTCAGACTCAGGATGTCCGAGAAGAAAAGGCGCAACACAAATCGTTGAAATGGCATTGCAAGATTCTCGGGAAATGAACTATGGGAGCAAGTTCCGAAATAAGAGCTCATCATTAAATCAAGGAGAGGATGAGGGGGTAGCTGATGGAATCAGCAAAAATCCTCAGATTTCCAAAAAGGTGGATTTCCACAGTTATGTGAACAAGGAGATAACATTTGTCGGATCAAATGAGAAAATGGTGTATGCTCGAGGAGAACATACACAGTTAAACATTGGATGAGAGGTGCACCGGGAATATGGGCTGGGTTGCACGACCCATGTCGAAATGATGATTCAATAATCAATAGTCTAAGAATGAACGACCGACCATTAACTTCAAAGCAATAGGGTTGCTAGAAGGGCAGAATCCAAACAGCACCGCTCACTTGTTGGTACCCCGGTTGGAATCAACACGAGGACCCAAGAAGAATGGTGATGGTGAAAAGTTTCACCATACCAAGAATTCTTAAGAGGTGGTGAAATTCTCATAACATTGATGACATAAAAGGTGGTAATATTCCAAGTTAAAGAAGAACAATGCTGGGTAGCAGTGATCTCAAGTCTACACAAAACACGAACAAGTTGTGTTGAACGGAAGGCAATAAAGTGGTCGATGAGAACAGGAATCATCGAGGGGCAAGGATGGTATTACCCATCATGAATTCAATTGAATTCCTGGAAGAGCTCATAAGGTTGATGATGATCACGACACAATTGTCGAGAGATTTCATGCAGATGTAGTCAATCAGCGACGACATCAAGTCAAGGGAATGATGAAGCAAGAGGTTATTGGAACCACAGTTACGACACGAACTCGAACTCAAGCTTGTTGTTTAAGGTGAAAGGGTATGACGAGAAAAAATCGACGTAAGGTTAGTTCATCGTCGAAAATTGGTGCTCCGAGAATAAGGACCAGGTAGCACCGTTAGAATCGTCACGACAATGATATAGCCAAACAGGCTAGGAATGGCGTGATCGGGTACAAACTCGTACTTATAGAAGCTTACTGAAGAGTTGTCGAACCGTAGAGCGGACTCGGTTCAGTTATCGGTGTCTTTGAGTGTTCAATAACTCCGAGCCCATGAAAAATTGTAATCGGTGAGTATGTAGTACTTGATGAAGAACTCATAAGAAATTATGCAGTTCCAAAATAATCTCGAGATACCAGGTGGTAATACTCGACGACAGATCAAACTAGAAGTTGAACTGGGGTATTGCTCTATAGAAGACAAGTGCTTAAACTTGCACAGGACATGATATTTAAAGGAGAACATGGTCAGAACCACGATTGCAAAAAGGCCAGACCTCAGATATAAGATGAACTTATACCAAGGGAATAATTGATTTTAAAAGAAGCTTCGATGAGAAGATGTACATCGTGTCCATGGGCATGAACGCAAAGTTCAAGGTCGACTCCCACTTCTCTAATGCACAACCTTTCATTCACTTCTCACGTTCGATGAAGTTGCAGTGTTGAAATTTTATCTGGTGAAGCACCAGAAGAGTATGACTCGTGAAAACTTTCGGGTTCACACGGTTTAGAGAAGGCATAGGTTCAACCCATCGGGGCATCTTAGAATCCTATACCAGAATCTTTTAGAAGTAATTAACTCAAGCTTGAAGGCAGAGCATGGCTGGCCAAGCAGAGGATACAACTTAACAAAGGCATTATGTATCAGGGGGAGAACTCACAAGGTGATCAAATGTGTAGGACACTATCGGATAACAATCCAACAAAGGACTTGATGGTCCTCAAAGGATCTGATACGAGTATCGGTACTCAACTAGAGGAAGAAGAATGCAAGGGGATCAGATTATAGAAATAACTGACTAACTCAATTGTCAAATGCAAAGGAATTATGATTTCCAAATCAAGGGATCAGAAGCAATGTTCTGATTAGGGATGGATAAGTTGAATAGCCTTAGGGTACAATCAACGACAATTGGATTGGTCGAGAACCAATTC
>NW_025239519.1:0-3866 GCF_018294505.1 Triticum aestivum
AGATTGCTACAGACTGTTCTGTTTTTGACAGATTCTGTTTTTGTGTGTTGTTTGCTTATTTTGATGAATCTATGGCTAGTATAGGGGGGTATGAACCATAGAGAAGTTGGAATACAGTAGGTTTAACACCAATATAAATAAAGAATGAGTTCATTACAGTACCTTAAGTGGTGGGTTTTCTTTCTTGCATTAATGGAGCTCATGAGATTTCCTGTTGAGTTTTGTGTTGTGAAGTTTTCAAGTTTTGGGTAAAGATTTGATGGACTATGGAATAAGGAGTGGCAAGAGCCTAAGCTTGGGGATTCCCATGGCACCCCAAGATAAACCAAGGACAACCAAAAGCCTAAGCTTGGGGATGCCCCGGAAAGCATCCCCTCTTTCGTCTTCATCTATCGGTAACTTTACTTGGAGCTATATTTTTATTCACCACATGATATGTGTTTTGCTTGGAGCGTCTTGTATGATATGAGTCTTTGCTTTTTAGTTTACCACAATAATCCTTGCTATACACACCTTTTGGTAGAGACACACATGAATTGGAATTTATTAGAATACTCTATGTGCTTCACTTATATCTTTGAGCTAGATAGTTTTGCTCTAGTGCTTCACTTATACTTTTTAGAGCACGGTGGTGGTTTTATTTTGTAGAAATAATTGATCTCTCATGATTCACTTATATTATTTTTAGAGTATTTTAGAACATCATGGTATTTGCTATGGTTATAAAATTGGTCCTAATATGATGGGCATCCAAGTTGGGTATAATAAAAACTATCATAGGAAGTGAATTGGATGCTATGATCAATTTGATGCTTGATAATTGTTTTGAGATATAAAGGTGGTAATGTTAGAGTCATGCTAGTTGGGTAATTATGAAATTGATAAATACTTGTGTTGAAGTTGGCAAGTCCCGTAGCATGCACGTATGGTAAAATTTGTGTAACAAATTTGTTGCATGGGGTACTCTTTTGATTGCCTTCCTTATGTGTGGAGGTCGGGGGCGCGCGATGGCTAACTCCTACCAACCTCCCCCCTAGGAGCATGCGTAGTAGTACTTTGCTTCGAGGGCTAATAAAACTTTTGCAATAAGTATATGAGTTCTTTATGACTAATGTGAGTCCATGGATTATACGCACTCTTACCCTTCCATCATTGCTAGCCTCTTCAGTACCGTGCATTGCCCTTTCTCACCTTGAGAGTTGGTGAAAACTTCACCGGTGCATCCAAACCCCATGATACGATACACTCTATCACACATAAACCTCCTTATATCTTCCTCAAAACAGCCACCATACCTACCTATTATGGCATTTCCATAGCCATTCCGAGATATATTGCCATGCAACTTTCCACCATTCCGTTTATCATGACACGCATCATCATTGTCATATTGCCTTGCATGATCATCTAGTTGACATCGTATTTGTGGCAAAGCCACCTTGCATAATTTTTTATACATGTCACTCTTGATTCATTTCCCATCCCGGTACACTGCCGGAGGCATTCATATAGAGTCATATCTTGTTCTAGTATCGAGTTGTAATTCTTGAGTTGTAAATAAATAGAAGTGTGATGATCATCATTATTAGAGCATTGCCCCTTATAAAAAAATAAAGGCCAAATAAAAAAAGAAATGCCAAAAAAAGAAAGTCCAAGAAAAAGAAAGGTCCAAAAAGGGGGGGATGTTACTATCCTTTTCCACACTTGTGTTTCAAAGTAGCACCATGATCTTCATGATAGAGAGTCTCTTATGTTGTCACTTTCATATACTAGTGGGAATTTTTCATTATAGAACTTGGCTTGTATATTCCAACAATGGGCTTCCTCAAAATGCCCTAGGTCTTTGTGAGCAAGCAAGTTGGATGCACACCCACTTAGTTTCTTTTGTTGAGCTTTCATACATTTATAGCTCTAGTGCATCCGTTGCATGGCAACCCCTACTCCTCATGTTGACATCAATTGATGGGCATCCTCATAGGCCATTGATTAGCCTCGTCAATGTGAGACTTTCTCCCTTTTTGTCTTCTCCACACAACCTCCATCATCATACCACCCATAGTGCTATATCCATGGCTTGTGCTCATGTATTGCGTGAGAGTTGAAAAAGGCTGAAGCGCATTAAAAGTATGAACCAATTGCTTGGCTGAAACCAGGGTTGTGCATGACGGGAGTATTTTGTGTGATGAAAATGAAGCATATCCTAACTATATGATTTTGTAGGGATGAACTTTCTTTAGCCATGTTATTTTGAGAAGACATGATTGCGTTGTTAGTATGCTTGAAGTATTACTATTTTTATGTCAATATGAACTTTTAAGTTGAATCATTTGGATCTGAATATTCATGCCACAATAATGAAAATTACACTGAGAAATATGCTAGGTAGCATTCCACATCAAAATTCTGTTTTTATCATTTACCTACTCAAGGACGAGTAGGAATTAAGCTTGGGGATGCTTGATATGTCTCCAACGTATCTATAATTTTTGATTGTTCCATGCTATTATATTACCCGTTTTGGATGTTTATGGGCTTTACTTTACACTTTTGTATCATTTTTGGGACTAACCTACTAACCGGAGGCCCAGCCTGAATTGTTGTTTTTTTTGCCTATTTCAGTGTTTCGAAGAAAAGGAATATCAAACGGAGTCCAAACGGAATGAAACCTTCGGGAGCGACCTTTTTGGAACAAACACAATCCAGGAGACTTGGAGTGGACGTCAAGAAGCAGACGAGGTGGCCACGAGGGTGCAAGGCGCGCCCTAGGGGGGTGGGCGCGCCCCCCACCCTCGTGGGCCCCTCGTGGCTCCCCTGACCGACTTCTTTTGCCTATATATACCACCATACCCTGAAAACATCCATGAGCACCACGAAACCCTATTTCCACCACCGCAACCTTTTGTATCCGCGAGATCCCATCTTGGAGCCTTTGCCGGCGCTCCGCTGGAGGGGGAATCAACCATGGAGGGCTTCTACATCAACACCATAGCCTCTCTAATGAGTTGTGAGTAGTTTACCATAGACCTTCGGGTCCCTAGTTATTAGCTAGATGGCTTCTTATCTCTCTTTGAATCTCAATACAATGTTCTCCTTGATCTTCTTGGAGATCTATTCGATGTAACTCTTTTTGTGGTGTGTTTGTCGAGATCCGATGAATTGTGGGTTTATGATCAAGTTTATCTATGAGAAATATTTGAATCTCCTATGAATTATTTTATGTATGATTGGTTATCTTTGCAAGTCTCTTCGAATTATCAGTTTGGTTTGGCCTACTAGATTGATCTTTCTTGCAATGGGAGAAGTGCTTAGCTTTAGGTTCAATCTTGCGGTGTCCTTTCCTAGTGACAGCAGGGGCAACTAGGCACGTATTGTATTGTTGCCATCGAGGATAAAAAGATGGGGTTTATATCATATTGCTTGAGTTTATCCCTCTACATCATGTCATCTTGCCTAATGCATCACTCTATTCTTATGAACTTAATACTCTAGATGCATGCTGGATAGCGGTCGATGTGTGGAGTAATAGTAGTAGATGCAGGCAGGAGTCGGTCTACTTGTTGCGGATGTGATGCCTACATACATGATCATGCCTAGATATTCTCATAACTATGCACTTTTCTATCAATTGCTCGACAGTAATTTGTTCGCCCATCGTAATACTTATGCTATCTTGAGAGAAGCCACTAGTGAAACCTATGGCTCCCGGGCTTATCTTTTATCATATAAGTTTCCAATCTACTTTATTTTTGCAATATTTACTTTCCAATCTATATTATAAAAATACCAAAAATATTTATCTTATCTTATTATCTCTATTAGATCTCAATTTCGCAAGTTACCGTGAAGGGATTGACAACCCCTTTATC
>NW_025239520.1:0-2587 GCF_018294505.1 Triticum aestivum
ATCAACGGCAGGGGCTGGGTAGATGCCATGGAGTGCGGAGAGCTGCCGGCGAGTAGCGTTGGTAGGAGGGATTCGTGTTGCCCGAGAATGGCGGCAGGTAGGAGAGGGGTGGTATGGATAGGAGGTCGGTGGAGATCTCTCGCCGGCCTCGCAATCAGTCAAGCAGTGGTCGGGAGGGGTGGGGGGCTTATCAGTGTTGGTCGTCGGTTCAAGGTATAGAGCAATTTTCGCCACCTCCACGCTCTCCTCAGTCTTAGTGCATGCTCAACAGTTATTTTTTCATATGCTTTGGTTATCCCGCAGCGCTTTGATTTTAGCTGTTTTGGTCATGCGTCACCGATCTTTGAACCATCGCAGGCTCGTAGTTATCCGCGATGGGCTAGCCATGTTGATGATGTGCGATAGCATCGCACAACATTCTGCTCATGAATTTTGTTCTAAAAATTTATGTGTTCAGTACGTCTGATTGGGGGACAAGTGTGACTTTTTTTTCTTAGCCAGGAGTAAATTGAGGATTATATTCGCATGTTAATAGGTTTGGACCAACATTGATCTCCTACTTATGTACTACCTTTTTTTTATTTGGTCACTTGGACACATTAGTGGAACTTCACGATGGACGCCCTTTGGCTGTGATGCTGTAGCCGAATAGCGCTTCTGGCATTGCCTCGTGGCGCTGGCATGCAACATGCCTGCTGCTTATTACATGAACTAGAGAAAATAACACTGAAAGTAAAAGCAACCCTAAAACATTGGGAAAAACATGAACTACACGCAGGCAACCAGACCATAGCCAAACCAGGCCTAAAGAGCAAACATCAGTCTTTAAACTCGCCAACCTATAGCCAAAGCCACCAGCACAAGTAATAGACAAACCTGGCTTTCTACACCACAGAAACAAGCCTGAGATGGTCAATCCAGAGCACACACACGGTAGAACAAGATCAAGCCAAAAAGAAGACAACACGTTGGGTAATTCCATTGACTCGAATGGACTTTATTAAATTAATTGATCCACAACAACTTCGTATACAAAACACACACCAAAATTACAAATCTTAAGAAACCAATAGAGCCGCACTGATCCATGTGTTCCTCACAACTGTTATTCTGTACTCTCACCTCTGCAGTGCAGATATTAAATGCGCCAGCGAATGGCAGAAGACCAAAATAATGCCCACGTCCCTCACTGATCATGAACCCAGTGATGAGATTTTAGTGCTGCACTGGACGGTGGTAGATCGGAGTCAGTGGTGACCGTGGTATCCACTGCCGCAGCTGCTGTAGGTGGCCGTGGGAGGGACAGGGTGGTAGTCCGGGTGGGGCTGCGGCTTAGGCACGGGCCATAGTCCGGGTGGGGCTGGGGCTAGGGCTCTGGCTTCGGTTGCACGGGCTTCTTGTGGTGGAAGTGCTCGATGATGTGCTTCTTGATCGGCCCGCACAGGGTCACCGACCAACACCCTGGCGATGCCATCACTGTTGGAAATATGCCCTAGAGGCAATAATAAAATGGTTTTTATTGTATTTCCTTGTTCATGATAATTGTCTATTGTTCATGCTATAATTGTATTAACTGAAAACCGTAATACATGTGTGAATACATAGACCACAACATGTCCCTAGTAAGCCTCTAGTTGACTAGCTCGTTGATCAATAGATGGTTATGGTTTCCTGACCATGGACATTGGATGTCATTGATAACGGGATCACATCATTAGGAGAATGATGTGATGGACAAGACCCAATCCTAAGCATAGCACAAGATCGTGTAGTTCGTTTGCTAAGAGCTTTTCTAATGTCAAGTATCGTTTCCTTAGACCATGAGATTGTGCAACTCCCGGATACCGTAGGAATGCTTTGGGTGTACCAAACATCACAACGTAACTGGGTGGCTATAAAGGTGCACTACAGGTATCTCCGAAAGTGTCTATTGGGTTGGCACGAATCGAGACTGGGATTTGTCACTCCGTATGACGGAGAGGTATCTTTGGGCCCACTCGGTAATGCATCATCATAATGAGCTCAATGTGACTAAGGAGCTAGCCACGGGATCATGCGTTATGGAACGAGTAAAGAGACTTGCCGGTAACGAGATTGAACGAGGTATTGGGATACCGACGATCGAATCTCGGGAAAGTAACATACCGATAGACAAAGAGAATTGTATACGGGATTGATTGAATCCCCGACATCGTGGTTCATCCGATGAGATCATCGTGGAACATGTGGGAGCCAATATGGGTATCCAGATCCCGCTATTGGTTATTGGCCGAAGAGGTGTCTCGGTCATGTCTGCATGGTTCCCGAACCCGTAGGGTCTACACACTTAAGGTTCGGTGACGCTAGAGTTGTTATGGGAAATAGTATGTGGTTACCGAAGGTTGTTCGGAGTCCCGGATGAGATCCCGAACATCACGAGGAGTTCCGGAATGGTCCGGCGGTGAAGATCGATATATTGGACGAAGGGTATTGGAGTCCGGAAGTGTTCCGGGGGTACCAGGCTATGACCAGCATGACCGAAAGGTGTTTCGGGAGCCCCGACAAGTGTTGGAGGGCCACATGGGCCAAAGGGGAAGGGGCAAACCAG
>NW_025239520.1:2597-3866 GCF_018294505.1 Triticum aestivum
CCCCCCCCCACACCTTTTCCCACGTTACTTGGGGAGGTGGGGCGCCTCCACCTGCTTGGCTTGGGGGGCAAGTCTCCCTAGGATTTTCCCTAGGGAGATCCAATCTGCTTGGCCGCCGCCCCCTAGGGTTAACCCTAGGGCGCCTCCCCCTCTCCCCTTGCCCCTATATATAGTGGAGGGGTGGGAGGGCAGCCGCACCTCTTCCCTGGCGCAGCCCTCCCTCCTCATACACCTCCTCATCCTCCTCCGTAGTGCTTAGCGAAGCTCTGCCGGAGAACCACGAGCTCCATTGCCACCACGCCGTCGTGCTGCTGGAGTTCTCCCTCAACTTCTCCTCTCCCCTTGCTGGATCAAGAAGGAGGAGACGTCCCCGGGCTGTACGTGTGTTGAACGCGGATGTGCCGTCCGTTCGGCGCTAGATCGGATCTTCTGTGATTTGAATCGCTGCGAGTACGACTCCATCAACCGCGTTCTTGTAACGCTTCCGCTTAGCAATCTTCAAGGGTATGAAGATGCACTCCCTCTCTCTCCTTGCTAGCATCTCCTAGATTGATCTTGGTGACACGTAGGAAAATTTCGAATTATTGCTACATTCCCCAACAGTGACATCATGAGCCAGGTTTATGCGTAGATTCTATGCACGAGTAGAACACAAAGTAGTTGTGGGCGATGATTTGTTCAATTTGCTTGCCGTTACTAGTCTTATCTTGATTCGGCAGCATTGTGGGATGAAGCGGCCCGGACCGACCTTACACGTACTCTTACGTGAGCAGGTTCCACCAACTAACATGCACTTGATGCATAAGGTGGCTAGCGGGTGTCTGTCTCTCCCACTTTAGTCGGATCGGATTCGATGAAGAGGGTCCTTATGAAGGGTAAATAGCAATTGGCATATCACCGTTGTGGCTTTTGCGTAGGTAAGAAATGTTCTTGCTAGAAACCCATAGCAGCCACGTAAAACATGCAACAACAATTAGAGGACGTCTAACTTGTTTTTGCAGGGTATGCTATGTGATGTGATATGGCCAAAAGGATGTGATGAATTATATATATGTGATGTATGAGATTGATCATGTTCTTGTAATAGGAATCACGACTTGCATGTCGATGAGTATGACAACCGGCAGGAGCCATAGGAGTTGTCTTAATTTATTGTATGACCTGCGTGTCAATGAAAAACGCCATGTAATTACTTTACTTTATTGCTAACCGTTAGCCATAGTAGTAGAAGTAATAGTTGGTGAGACAACTTCATGAAGACACGATGAT